>NW_012115156.1:2848886-2868695 GCF_000951035.1 Colobus angolensis palliatus | reverse complement strand
TGGATCATTTCCTTACTCCTTATACAAAAATTAATTCAAGATGGATTAGAGACTTAAATGTTAGACTTAATACCATAAAAACCCTAGAAGAAAACTTTGGTAGTACCATTCAGGACATAGGCATGGGCAAGGACTTCATGTCTAAAACACCAAAAGCAATGACAACAAAAGTCAAAATTGACAAATGGGATCTCCTTAAACTAAAGATCTTCTGCACAGCAAAAGAAACTACCATCAAAGTGAACAGGCAACATACAGAATGGGAGAAAATTTTTGCAATCTACCCATCTGACAAAGGGCTGATATCCCGATCCTACAAAGAACTCAAATTTACAAGAAAAAACAAACAACCCCATCAAAAAGTGGGCAAAGGATATGAACAGACATTTCTCAAAAGAAGACATTCATACAGCCAACAGACACATGAAAAACTGCTCATCATCACTGGCCATCAGAGAAATGCAAATCAAAACCACAATGAGATACCATCTCACACCAGTTAGAATGGCAATCATTCAAAAGTCAGGAAACAACAGGTGCTGGAGAGGATGTGGAGAAATAGGAACACTTCTACACTGTTGATGGGATTGTAAACTAGTTCAACCATTATGGAAAAGAGTATGGCAATTCCTCAAGGATCTAGAACTAGACGTACCATATGACCCAGACATCCCACTACTGGGTATATAGCCAAAGGATTATATATCATGCTGCTATAAAGACACATGCACACGTATGTTTATTGCGGCTCTATTCACAATAGCAAAGTCTTGGAATCAACCCAAATGTCCATCTGTGACAGACTGGATTAAGAAAATGTGGCACATATACACCATGGAATACTATGCAGGCATAAAAAAGGATGAGTTTGCGTCCTTTGTCGGGACATGGAGGCAGCTGGAAACCATCATTCTTAGCAAACTATCACAAGAACAGAAAACCAAACACCGCATGTTCTCACTCATAGGTGGGAACTGAACAATGAGATCACTTGGACTTGGGAAGGGGAACATCACACACCGGGGCCTATCATGGGGAGGGGAGGGGGGGAGGGATTGCATTGGGAGTTATACCTGACATAAATGATGAATTGATAGGTGCTGACGAGTTGATGGGTGCAGCACACCAACATGGCACAAGTATACATATGTAACAAACCTGCACGTTATATACATGTACCCTAGAACTTAAAGTATAATAATAATAAAAAAAAAGAAAGAAAGAAAACCTTTCTCTATGCTCCTGACCAAGTATGACTTTAAATTTATTTTTCTATGAATCCCTGTTTAAATGCGGGAAATAATAAAAGTCTCTTAAGACTACGTGTTACATTACTGCATATGTTGGAGCTAATCAATATTAATTAATGTGTTTCATTGAATAGACTGAGACCTAGCTACTTCTCAGATATGACTTTGAGGGACTTTTTTATAGCAGTTGAAAGAGTAATTCAAGTTTTGAAAAAAACATTATCATCTATGTATTTATCTATATCTGTATTTGTACTTATGTTGATATGAATTTTGACATTGCTAATATCCCCATAAATAAAGGAATACTAGCAGAACAAAAATCCAAATAATAATAGTAACATCTTAGGGTGGTAAAATTATGGGTAACTTTAATGGTTTTATAGTTTTGTTCCCTTTCTGGATTGTCTTCAGTAGAGGTTGTCTTTATAATTAGAACAAAATAATATTATAACAAAAATCACGTTAAAATGTTCCTCAGATTTCAATTTTCTTTTATGTTACTGAGAAAGAACTAGAAATTTGTTTTTCTTGATAATAAGTAAAGCTTTCCCTTTTTCCTTCCCCAGTTTACCTGTAATTTTAGGCTCTTTTTGAGCCAATAGGAAAAATCTCTCCTGAGACCAATTAATGATGTAGGTAGGAACAACAGCAAGGGCTTCTTATCCTTGGCTTATTTGCAGGCAGACATGTGATTCAACTTCTGAGGTCAGAGTGGCCCAGTGCAGCAACAGTCATCAAAATGAAAGATGCTTTGTAACTCCATAGTCTCCCTATCCAAAAAGGTATGAAAGTTTTCAATATTATCTCACCAAAGATGTAGGTCTTTGCCAGTAAATCCATTTACAAGGCTTACTTTGATTGAAGATTTCTAAGAATCTAGCAAATTATAATTTCTTGGTTATATAGTAACATTTTATAATAAATTATACTAAAATATGTCAATAGTCTCAATTTCTTTGCAGCAGAATAGTAATTGAAATATACTTATGCTTTGTGTGTATATATATATATGTATAAAATTCAATAAAACACTAACATAATGTCCTATATATTTTACTCTGTAAAGATAATTTATTCTCCAATTGGCACAGTTATAAAACCAACTAGAGGTAAAAAGTAGTTTATCAAAGTGTTTAAAAGTTGCCTCAAGAAGTCTGCATTTATAAAAAATGATGTTGTCTTGAAACAATTTCTTATGTTAGCAAACCAACTATTCCTTCTTTACCAAAGATTGATGATATACTACAGCCCCAACTAGGGAGTCACCAAAGTGTGTGTGTATATATAAATATATATATATTCCATAAATATGTATAAAATAATAATCCAGATATATATGAATAAAATATATATTTGCATCCATACATATGGATAAAATAATAATCCAGCTATATAGATAAAATATATATGGATGAAGTATATAACACATATTTATATATTGTGTATTTTATATATTATAAAATATGTAATATTTAATAATATTTCATATATATTAAATGTTATAAATAAATTAAATATAAATATTCAATATATAAGTAAAATATGTTATATATTTTAATCCATATATATCTATATATGTGGATAAAATAATGATCCATATATATATGGATAAAATAATGACATAAAGAAACAGCAGCCATTCTGTGCCACAAATTTGCTGTTAACATATAGATGTTCAGGGGAGACCATATTTTTATCCTGGACCCAGAGAAGGAAAGGCTCTTAATTATACTTTCTGCCACTTTTACTTTAGGAAAAATGTTCAAACTTTTCTCACAGAAGAAATGTAACTTCAGAGCATTCTCCAGTGAGAAAGAGGAAGGCACCTGACCCAGCTGTAACATATCACAGTTTTGCTATTTGAAAGTGTCACTCTTGAAGGCTGAACTATTTTTCACAGTGCCATATAAATACATACATACAAAAGTGTATAATTTTAGAAATGGCAAGATCAGAGGATGGAGAGAGAAACAAATTTAGCCTAAGCCAAGAGTTAGTTGGCTGACTTAGGAGGATGGGGGAAAACTCAGTTGGTAATCCTTGAGAAGGAAAAATGAAAACTATTCTAAAACTTTAAGAGATTTAATTTAGAGTTCTGTTTGGAAATTTTAGGCTTAGTAAGTCTCTAGTCACATTCAAAACTAAAGTAGGTATCCATATATGAAAGAAATGAAGGAATTGAACCAATTGCTGGCAGTGACTGGGGCCAAAGGATAAAGCATCAATAATGATTAAATATGTAGTCTGGAAATCTGTTATTCTAGACAGTGGAATAAGAAGAAACACTGGCGTGGTGACCCAATTGTGGTTTGTTTTAAAATTACAGGTAAATAAAATAGGCTCTTATATACCTGTGGCAATTCCTAAGGGTCACGAAGCACCTTAAAAGTGACAAAGAACAGCACATATGTTTTTAAAATAATGTTTTCTACTTTTGATGACATGGGAGAAAATAACTTACGTTCAGTTTTACCCACAGAAGGAGCCAGAATGTTTCAAAAGACACCCATTGCATAACTACACTGCTTCTTGGATGATCTGCCCAAAGAAGATGTTTCTAGCAGATCCTGGGAGCTGCTAGAAAAACAAACCCGTTGATATAGAAATGTATTTTGAAAATTTAGATAGCTTAATACGTAATAGGTGTATGTGCATATGCATGTTCTAGTCATATGCTACAGGAATAGATTCTGTAACCAAAATTACATTTTAGATTGTGATGGGTATATTTTGTTTGCCCTCCATAACCCCTGTCCACCTTGCTTCATGCCCCCAGGGAGACTCCAGCTTCAATAGGCAACCTTGCTCTCATTGCTCTCAGTGTACCATTGTTTACTATGGTGATGAGTTATGCTGTAAAAATTCCGTTTTTACTCATCTCCCTAATATTTTTTATCGCACACCCTTTTTAACTGACTTCATGACTTAATGGTAGTCACTTAGTAAAATGATTAGCAGCTCTTTAAAATATTAAGCATCTATTGTGGGTTAGTTTTTATGCAATACCATACTGATCCTCACAATAACAAATTAAGGTATATATTATTATTTATTTTTATAAAATGCAGAAACCAAAGGACATAGAGGTCAACAAACTTGTCTAATTAGAAAAATTTTTTGATTGATTTCAAATCCAAGCCTTGTTTATTATTATTATTTAAAAGAACTATTTATTGAATCCTACTAAATTGTATTTTCTTCCAGAGAATACTCCCATACAAAGTTGAATTATCAAACTTTGCTTCTTATTACTTTTAGCCTTTTCTTCTAGGACTTTTCCACTCTTTTATTTGAAAAAGGTAACCCTTTCTTATTTTCTTTGAACATATTTACCTACAACAGATTAGAATACAGTAATCCTAGCAATATATTTAGATGATACATATTAATCCAGTTACTGAGAAACTAAGCTGATAAATCAGATCTCAGTCTTGACAAATTCTTGGCTTTAACACATGCTGGCATGTCTGATATTTTTTCCAGGTTCTTTAAATATAAGACATACAATCAGACAAGAATATTGCTATGTTAATATTATTTCTGTTATATTCATTGTATAGTTACAAAACATATAAAAGAATGAGAGAAACATAAAAGAGTTGATTTAGAATTCTATAGGATAGAATTATGTAAATGCCTTCTACTTTTCTTGTGCTCCTATACATCCTATCCTATAAACCTCTTTCTTAGTTCTCATGCCACACTTCTGTTATAGACTACTGTTCCCTTCCACTCTCTCAGACACACACACACACACACACACACACACACACACGCTTTCTTCCACTTTTATGTCATTTATTTTCTTGTCAAACTTTGAGTTTTCCACTCATGCTCTTTTTCCTCCACTTCCAAGTCACTTTTCAACCCACTACAATAGGGTTTTTTTTCTGACCCATTACCACCACCACTTGACTGAAACTGTTCTTATAAAGTCACCAATGTATACAGCCCTTACTGTCACACTCCTTCTGGGACTTTAGGGGTTCTGGGCACCCTACTGGAAGCTGTCATGGGGTCCCATATGGAGTTCGCTCCTGCCAGTGCCCAAAAGCACTTGCACTGGCTCCTGCACTGACTCACCTGCATGCTCCCTCCTGCATGTGCTGTGGGCTAAGTGAGGTACCCCCGTTGTGAGACCTGTGAGGAGGTCAGGGGAATATCCTGTTTCAATTTAGCTTTCCCTAATCAGAAGCTCTCACTGGGGAAATCAATGTGAAACTAAGTTATGTGGGGAAAGACACAGGACATAAGGAAACTGTGCTCAAATAGATTACGGCAGAAAAGGCACAGCTCTAGAGATGTCAGGTATGGCAGAAGATTCTTGACAATGTGGTTCCTGACTTGCAGAAACATGTTTCTGGAGCTGTCCACAGTGGTAGGAGTTTCCTGATTATGCAGTTTTCTGATTGTGATAGAGGCTGCAGCTTTTTTGCCACCTCAGTTTTTCAGCATGACTTTAAGAGTTATTATGAAAGCTAAACATAGAGTCTGTTTCTTCGGTCCTCCCAGTGTGATGTTGTGAACTATTTATATGCTTATTAAATTCCTTCATGCTTAAACCAGCTTCAATAGACTCTGTTGTCTGCAATTAAAGGATACTGACAAGTACATCTAATAATATGTGTGTTTATTTTATCTATCAGCATATAAGCATTCCAGGAGAAGTTAACCATGCCTGTCAATTGCTGAATTCCCAGTGCCAGGAACAGCTCAGCTCAGAGTAGATGCCTAATATATAATTACTGAATTTCATAACATAAAAGTTTTAGAAATGTTTAATCTCTTGTACAATGATGAAAACTCCTCTGGAATACCCTATAAAGAACTTCCAGCAGTACACCTTGCTGTTTTTCTGTGTGTCTTACATTCCATTTCAGCTGGGTTCTAGAATATATCCAGAAGGTTAAGATTACTGAATAGGTACCAGCTTCTCACTGTTCCTAAAATTTGCCATGTCTTTTTCATCTTTCTGCTGATATTTGTAATGCCATGCCCTTCACTTTTCTCTTGGGTGAATTCCTACTCATTTTTCAAAGACAAACTGAATTATTTTCTTATAGCAGTCTTTCCTGTACTTCCCTCAAATGATTGATTAATCACACCTTAATCAGATACATTAATATAGCACTTATAATACATTATTAGAGTAGCAAGTTATGATTGATTAACACACCTTAATGCAGATATATTATCATAGCACTTCTAGAATAACAGATAATATTTTGAGTCATTGTGTTATAATCACTAGGTGAAATAAAATCTGTCACTGAAGGAATATATTAAATTGACATAATGCTTGCTAGTGTAAATGTGTTATGAACTACAAAATGTAAGTCATTGCCTTTATTATTACATATGGAAGCAGAGAAAAATTATCACTCAATTTCACCTATTTCTCCTTCCAGGTAATTAGATTTCCAATTCACTCCATTTATCTTCTTTTTGTGGATTTACTTGTGTTACATATGAGTTGCCTTTTTCAAGCCTTGAAAAGAAGGGCCGGTAAGCCCACAGAAGCCACGTGTTAATCTGAGTGTCTGATCTGAAGAGTAGAAAGCTCTTTCAGAGTAGTGTCTCAGAAAATAGAAGACTAATTCACTTTGGAACTAGTTCATTCCTGCCTATAAAACATTACAATACTGCCCTCAAACAAATACATGTAAATGAATCCATTTACATTTTTTCCTTTTAATTTCCTTTTTAATAAATTGTATCCACTTTGAAAATTATGTGTATTACATGTGTATTACAAAATAACCATTCTGGTTATTTTGGGATTTTAAAAATATTATTTTATATATTAGGTGATTCAAATTCAAACAGTATAAATATCTAAAATTTCTGATGTTTTCAGTTTTCATTAGAGACTGTGGTAAGCACATGTCGGAGAGCATGTACTATTTTGAATATTTTATTTGAAATATTTAATATTTGTAATATTAAATACAATGTCTCTCCACTGATTTTTATTTTACTTTTGTTCATAAACTAAAATTCACATCAAAAATAAAATTAAAAATGAAAGAATTTATATTTACAATATTAAACATAAGCCAGATGTGGAACCATGCTTTTCCAGATTAAACATTTACTGAGTTGGCAGGAAAAAACCTTCTTCCTCATTCATCCGAGTGAGTTTTGTTTGAATTAATTCTAATTTCTTATTCCTTTAGCCTTTTCACCATCTTTCTGTTGCTTTGTTTACCTAATAGTGGTTTTTCCTTACCACTGCCTTCCACAGTTCTGCACAGCTGCTTCCCAGATGAGCTAAATAGCACATTTTCATCTTTAGATGAATGGGCTGATCCTATACAGCTTTGACAGAAGGAGGGATTGAAATCTCTTTGGGACAGTTATCATTGGTACACATTTTTATTGAGGGAGTAGTCAAGGGAATTTGAATATAGGAAAACATCAAACATTATCCAGCTCTGCATCCTTCAAATTATATATACATACTTTGCAAACTAATGAAGACAAAACATGTATTTGTGAAAAAACGTAAAGGCATATATTCAGAAAACAAATAACCTAACTTTTCAAGCCTATTGACAACATTTCTAATTTTGTGCTTATTTACTAAAGGTTGGTTAACCAAATTCTACAGAGTATTTCACCCAAATGCCTTTAAAGTGGTTCAAATTAATATGAGTTGAAGAAACAAAGCAATAACGCTTTCATTTTAGTTTTATTGAGGCATAAATGACAAATAAAAATTGCATGTATTTAAGGTTTACAGAGTGATGTTTTGATATATTTATACACGTGAAATGATTGCCACAATCAGACTAATTAACATAGCCATCATTTCACATAGTTACTAGTGTGTGGGTGTGTGTGTGTTGTGAGAACATTTAATAGAACATTTAAATTGTCTTAGCAAATTTCAAGTATATAATAGGGTATTGTTAACTCACTTTGCTGTTCATTTAATTTCCAGAATTTATTCATCCTGCATAACTGAAACTTTGCACAATCTGGCCAGTACTTCCCCATTTCCATTGCCCCTGAACTCCCTGAATGTCAACCACTCTTCCGCTTCCTGGTTCTGTGAGTGAGATTTTTTTTAGATTCCATAGAGCCAGGGATTGGAGTCAACAACCTTAGCAATTTACCCAATATTCTATTCTGCTGTGGCTAAGCTAGCACTCAAACCACAATAAAAAGTGCTTCCTGCTCTTCCTTCCCATTTCCACAGGCAGAGGAGCCGCTCCCTGTGCCCATTACCACCACCAGTCCATGGGGTGCTCTGCCAGGCCACCACTGATGTTCACTTAAGGCCCAAGGGCTCTTTTGTCAGCTTGTGGTGAATGCTACTAGGCCTGGGACTCATCCTTTAAGGCAGTGGGCTCCCCTCTGGTCCAGGGCAGGTCCAGAAATGCTGTCCAAGAGGCTAGGTCCAGACTCACTGACACCAAGAGCCTGATTGTTGCTGTACCTCACTGTGGCTGAGCTGGTACCTATGGTGCATGGCAAAATCCCCTTTACTTTTCCATCTGAAGGAGTCTTTCACAGTAGCCACCACAGCTGGGAATGTGTTGGGTCACCCCTGAAGTCAGAACTTCTCACTGCCCAAGGCCCATAGCGTACTCCCTGAGTGTCACTGTTGGTTATCCATGGCCCAAGGACTGTTTAGTCAGCAGGTGACGAATCCTTCAAGGACTGGGTCCTTCCCTTCAAGGTGCCCGGTTCCCTTCTGGCCCAGGGTGTGTCTTGAAATGTCATCTAGGAGGTAGAACCTGGAATGGAGGCCTCAGGACTCTGCCTGGTTTCCTATCCCACTGTGACTGAGCTGGTATCCAAGTTGCAAAACAAAGTCCTCTTTTCTCTCTCCTGTCCTTGGGCAGAAGGAAAAAGTCACTTTTGTTGCTGTGAGCTGCACTGCCCGGGATTAGCAGAGGGATGGTGCAAGCACTCCCATAGCTGCACCATCTTGTATCTCCCTAGGTCATATTCCACCCTAGTTCACTGGCTCTAAGCCTAATCTAGCACTAGGAATTGCCTAGGAATTGCAGTCCTTGTGTCCTAGACTGCCTTTCAAGTTTATCTAGAATCCCAGAGCACTTCAGCTTGTAGTAGTGGAGCCTGATGAGAAAGTCAGTTTCCAATTGCTGGGATGGGCAATTGCTATCTGGCTAGGACCGGTGTAAATACTCCCTCCATGTGTGGGCACTGGCTGAGCCCAGCAGGTCCTTATTCTCTGCTGCGTGTGATAGGGCAGCAATGAGTTCAATGTAAAGTTACCCATTCACTAAACTCTCCCTCCCCAAAGCTCAGAGATTCTCTGAGTGGTATTATTGCTGCTGGGGTATGGGGGAGGGATGCTGGTGGCGATTTAAGACTGTCGCTCTGAGCCTCTTCCACGCTTCTGCTAGTGATAAGAAGTTAAAACCACATACTGTAATTGCTTACTGGAGTTTTGGTTCTTGTGACAATTGTTAACAATTGTGATTGTGCTTTTATGTGTGAAGATACTTGTTAAAATGTGGCGTTCCAGTGAATGGGGAGGGGATGAATGATGCAGGGTTCTATTCTGCCACCTTGCTCCACCCTCTCTCCTTTTTTTCTTAGTCTAGCTAAAGGAATGCCAATTTTGTTTATTTTATTTTTTTACAAAAAATTAACCCTTAGTTTCATTGCTCTTTTCTATTTTTTTGGTATTCACTATATAATTTATTATTTTTATTATTTTATTATTTTCTTCCTCTGCTAGGTATAAAGTTAGGTTGTTTATTTGAAATACTTTGTTTTTTTACTAAATGTAGGTGTTTATTGCTACACACTTCTCTTGGAACTGCTTTTGCTGCATCCCATAAATTTGGGCATGGTGTACTACCATTTAAATGTGTCTAAAGACATTTTTAAATTTCCCTTTTGGTTTATTCTTTTACCTGTTGGTTTTCAGGAGTGTGTTGTTAATATTCCACATATTTGTGGATTTTCCAAAATGCTTCCTATTTATATCTAGTTTCATAATATTGTGCATGAAAAAGAAACTTGATCCAATTTTTAAAAATTTATTGAGACATTTCTGTGGCCTGACATGATCTATCCTGGAGAATATTTCTTGTGCACTTGAGAATAATGTGTATTCTGCTACTGTTGAAAAGTTGACCTATAGTGTTGTTCAAGTCTGCTGTTATCTTACTGACTTTTTGTTTTATCTATACATTGTTTAAAGTGGAGAACTGCCTCATGTTCTTACTTATATGTGGGACCTAAATGACGAGACCACATAGACACGTAGAAGGGATCACCACACAACAGTGCATACTGGAGGGTGAAGGGTGGGAAAAGGGAGAGGATCAGAAAAAAATAACTGTTGAGTACCAGACCTAATATCTGGGTGATGAAATAATTGGTACAACAAACCTCCATGACACGTTTACTTATGTAACAACCCTGCATATCCTGCACATGTACCCCTGAACTTAAAATAAAAGTAAAAACAAACAAACGAACAAAAAACCAAACAAACAAAAAAGTGGACTATTGAAATCCTCTATTATTATTGTATTGCTATGTCTCCCTTCAAATCTGTTGATATTTGGTTCATATATTTAAGAGCTCTGAGTGCATATTTTTAAAAATTATATCCTCTTAATTGGCCTCTGTATCATTCTATTATGAACTTCTTTATCCCTTGTGAAAATTTTCTATATAAAGTCTATTTTATCTAATATAAGATTAGGCACTCCTGCTCTCTTTTAATTATTATTTTCATGTAATATTTTTTTCATGAAAATGTATTCATTTTCATCCTGTTTGTGTCCTTAGAGGTAAACTGAGTCTTTTGTAGGCAGCATATGGGTGGATAATGTTTTCTTATCCTTTCAGCCACTTTTTTGATTGGGAAATTTTACTATTTACTGATATAGTAATTATTGATAGAGAGGACTTTTAATTGTCATTTTGTTGTTTTCTGAACATTTTGTAGTTTCTTTGTTCCTTTCTTCTTCTCTTGCTGTTTTTCTTTATGATTTCATGATTTTCATAGCGGTATGCTTTGATTCCCTCTCTTTATATTTTCTGCATCTTGCACAGGTTTTAATTTGTGTTTACCATGAGGCTAATATACGCCATCTTTAGTTATAACAGTCCATTTTCACATGATAAAACTTAAGTTCAATCACATACAAAAACTCTCAACTTTTCTTCTTCATTCCTCTCATCTACTTATGTTATTAGGGTCAAAATTTTTAACTTTTAATATTGTATATTTATTAGCAAATTATTGTAGTTACAGATATTGTTATGCATTTGTCTTTTAACTTTTATATGAATTGAACATGATTTATGCATCACCATTATTATCATTATTATATTATTTCTGTTTCTATCTCCTTATCTTAAGCAAAGAGGTTTATAATTGTTTGTATTTTCATTCTAATTAGCATCTATTTGTGTCCTCTTCATCTAGAAGAATTCCCTTTAGCATTTCTAATAAGGCAGGTCTCGTAATGAGCTCTCTCAAATTTTGTTTGGGAGTTTTTCTCTCTCCTTAATTTCTGAATGATAGCTTTGCTGGTATATTATTTTTGGTTGGCAGCTTTTTCTCTTTTGATATTTTGAATATATTATCTTATTTTCTTCTGTGTTACAAAGTTTCTGCTGAGAGGCATACTTACAGTCTTACGGTGATTATCTTGTATGTAATGAGACACTTTTTACTTACTGCTTTGAACTTCTTTTTTCCTTTGACTTTTATAATTTGATTACAATGTATCTTCATGTAGACCTCTTTAAATTCAACCTACTTGGATTCCTTTGGGCTTGATGAATCGAGCTTTCCATTTCTTTTTTGAGACTGAGGATGTTTTCCATCATTATTGCTTTAAATCACTTTCTACCAATTTTTCTCTATTCTCCTTCTGTAACTTTCATAACACATATACTGATTATCTTGGCAGAGTTGCATAAGTTTCTTAGGTTTTCTTTAATCTTTTTCATTCTTTTTTCTTGCTCTTCTGATGGAACAATTTAAAATAACCTGTCTTTAAACCTACTGATTTTTTATTCTGCCTGACAAAATCTGCTGTTGAGACCTCTAGAAAATTTTTCATTTTGGTTATAGTGTTCCTCTGCCTCAAAATTTCTCATTAATTCTTTTTCAGCATTTCTATCTCCTTATTGAATTTCTCATATATTTCATCTATTGTTTTCCAGATTATGTTTAGTTGTCTATCCATGTTCTCTTGTAACTCACTGAGCACCTTTAAGATGATTATTTTGAAATCTTTTGCAATTCACAGATCTCCATTTATTTTGGGTTGGTTACTAAAAAAATGTTTTCTTACTTAGATTTTGTTATGTTTTCTTAATTCTTTGTATTCCTTGTAGGTTTACTTTGTTACCTTTATCTTTAAAGAAGCAGATACCTCCTCCAAACTTTATGTACTAGTCCAGACTCAGAGAAGAGTACACTGGTCAATAGTGCTTAATATGAGGCAAGATAGAGGCCAACTCAACAAGGAGCACACTGTAACGCTGGAAACTTACTGGAAACTTTCCTCCCTTCTGGAGGAAAAACCTCAGTTCTGTGCTTTTTCCAATTTTATAGAGCAGTGCCAGCTATAAGATGATGTTTATATCCTTTCTTTGTTGCACACCTTTCCAGAAGATTGAGCTCTGCTGGTTATTCAGTGCTTGTTATGATGCAAGATAGAAACTGGCTCCCTCCGTGGAGGGAGCTTCACTTCCTTCCGTCTTTTCTGGAGGAAGAACCTCTGTTATGCACCTTTTTCCCAATCTTACAGAGCTGTTAGGGGCTGCCCTCCCTTCCTTGGAACTGGGCTCTGCCACTCCTTCAACACTCAGTATGAGATGAGAAAGAACCTCAGTCCATAGAGGGTTCTGAAATGCCTACAATAAAATTCCTTTCATTTTCTTCCTTTTCTCCTAGAGATACAACCTCAGTTCTGTGACTTTTCCTTATCTTGAATAGCAATGCTGGCTGCGAGGGAATTCTCTTTTCTTTATTTCTAGTTGTTTAGAGGACTGGGATCTACAGGTTGTGCAGTGCTCAGTATGAGGCCAAAGGAATCCAGCTCCAAGAAGGGCACCCTGCAAAGACAGGAGGCTAGGCGGCCAGGCACACACTCCAATCTCACTTTTCCCGCTATGGGAGAAATCATGTTCTAAGGCAAGCTTCTCAGTGCTAAACTAAGGTTGTTTTTGGGAGGAACCCACATGGATAAAGTAAAATTTCCTCTTTTTTTTTTTTTTTTTTTTGAGCTGGAGTCTCGCTGTGTCACCCAGCCTGGAGCGCAATGATGCGATCTTGGCCCACTGCAACCTCTGCCTCCTGGGTTCAAGTGATTCTCTTGCCTCAGCCTCCTGAGTAGCTGGGACTACAGGCGCCCGCCACCATGTTCGGCTAATTTTTTATTTTCATTAGAGACGGGATTTCACCATATTGGCCAGGCTGTTCTCAAACTCCTGACCTTGTGATCTGCTTGCCTCAGCCTCCCAAAGTGCTGGGATTACAGGCGTGAGCTACTGCGCCCCGATAATTCTATTTCTTAACTGCATTCTGAATTTCTCCTCAAAATATTTTGGCACTAATACTGTTGTTATATTGACTTTTTTTTTTTTTTTTTTTTCCCTGGAGAAACAAGAGCTATGACTTTCTACTTTGCCGTCTTGCTGACATTCCCCCACCTTCTCCCAAAGCAATAATTCTTATTTAAATGAACTCATTTCATGTATTGATGCAAAAGACATTCAAGAAGACTTCTTAATTTAGAGGTATTTTCATGAACTTCAAGCCATTTCCATCCTCTCTTCCCTCCTTCCTTTCTTGTTGAATGGATTATTTTCCCCCTTTCTCCCCCTTTCCTTCCTTCTGTTTCTCCTTTCTTTCCTCTTTCATTTTTCCCATCCTTCATTTTTTATGTTCATTTTCTGAACTTTCTTGACAGTGCATCACAGTCAAAGGACTTTGGTACTCAGTTTATCCTGGAATTTAAACAATAGAATCCCAAAGGTCTGACTTTGTAGACCTCCAATTGCATGAATGATAATGAAGAGAGATTACAGGAACTAATAAGAAGGTATGTCGGCATTCTGAACGACTTGACTTTTCATATTTGGACTCATTTATCACTTTATTTATTTGAATATAAGAAATGGAGGACTGGTTGAATTCTGTGTTATGACTAGAGAAGCTGAACAACTTTAATAAGTGCCATTAACCCATTAAATTTCATTAAATTTTGTCACAGTGGTGCATACACATGTTACCAGATTGTAAGATGTGTTCATTAATTAAAATTACACATCTTGAGGGCT
The DNA here is from genome assembly GCF_000951035.1 of Colobus angolensis palliatus. Taxonomy (NCBI): domain Eukaryota; kingdom Metazoa; phylum Chordata; class Mammalia; order Primates; family Cercopithecidae; genus Colobus; species Colobus angolensis. The sequence goes on along the minus strand of NW_012115156.1, from coordinate 2,854,149 downwards.
TATCTGCTTCACTCACACTCTTTAAAAATAATATGTAAAAAAAAAAAATAAAAATTAAACATAAATTTCAATTGAAAGAAAAAATGCTGAGTGTTAAAACAAATGAAAATACTAAGATCAGATTTTTAGATCCATGAAATCAGCAAGTTAACATTATACGGCCACTTCTACAGCTAAATTAACATGTAATTCTTCTAATGTGTAATGGTCAGGCAATCAAAAAATAGATAAATATACAGCATGCTGGAATGTTAAACAAAAATTAGACTATGGATTCGGAGACCTAAGATCTAGTCCCATTTTTGTTACATCTACCCTTTTGTCCGTAAGCAAGCTAATTATTTCTTCATTTGTGGGGTTTACACTGAAGCATCTCTAGATTTTAGATTTCCAATTATCACTAGATTTCTAGGGCTACCCAAGTTGCTAATGTTGGACCACTGCACAAATTCTTCCTGAAATATACTGATTTACATATACTCCAAGAATAGGAACTGATATTTCCTGATACCCCAGAGAGCGAAATGTGTCCCCTGAAGCATCATTTACCTTAGTGATTTTATTGTGTGGTGTCCATGGAAATGTTATCTAAAGAATAATGATCATGGTGCATCCTTATTTCTTTTATTAACCCAAATGATATGGTCATCATAAGACCTGAGACAGGGAAATTGTAGGACAGTAGAAATATTAATTAATGTCCTCAAGTTTTTACCACATAAAATAAAATTAAGTTTTCCATGGAAATAATGGGTTTGAAAATTTGTGACACGACCTGACAAACTCTCTCTGATAAGACAGTATCTCAAGGAAAATGATTCTGAGTTCTAAACAATAAACAATTTAATTTTGGTGCATAACTTATTTCTACATTGAAAGTTGTGTACAATTCCAGCAAGCTCCACTTACAGCTTTAACTCTACTTAAATTCTGTTACCACAAGTACTATCCTTTTTTCTAATTTAGACAATTTAATGAAAATAACTCTGGAAAGCAAGGTTAATTTGATACTAATATACTTTCTTGTAAAATGTAAATTTTAAAGAAAAAATAGAAAAACAAGTAGGTTTATATAAATACACAAAAATTAGTTCATACTAGTTTAGGTACTACACAATTTTGTTAAAAAAGGAAAATATATCTTTTTAGAGGAATGGTATAGCAAGTCTTCTTTAACCAACAGGTCAAACTGAGCATCACTGATAATGGGACAACTTGACATTAGGTGCTTCCTGATATGATGTAATATGTAATGGAGAATTTCTTGTCTAAAAGAAATATTTATACTGAACAAAATGAAGCCTTTACAGATATCTCCCAGTATAAAGAAAATGCAGAGATAAGAGAAATGAGTCAGATATTACCACCAGGAAACAACCAGACAAGTTCAGAATGTGGAACAATCTAAAAGACAAGGGTCCTGTGTTTTTAAAAAGTCAATGTCATCACAGAGAAAAGAATATTTGGCTGGGAAGTATGGAGAGAGTTGCTCTTTTAAAGAAAAAGACAGTCAAGAGACACAAGCAATGTAATTTTTATACGTTGATTGAATGATGATTCACACAAGTAGCTACAATACATTTTGGACATAATTAAGAAAATTTAAATATGAGCTAAACATTAGATGATTGCAGAAAATAATTATGAATTCTTTTATCTAGAATAATGTGATGTTATGTAGAAGGATGTCCTTATACTCAGGAGATGCAAGATGAAATATTTTAGGGTGAAATCTGTAAGCTACTTTCAAATGGTAGAAACGTAGACACAAACACACCAAAATACCAAAAGCAAATTTGGAAAAATGTTAACAATTGTTTTGTTTAGGTTGTGAGTATATTGGCCTTCATTGTACTATTCTTTGAACTTTTCCAAAACTTAAAAAGAATTATTAATAAAGAGTTGGAAAAGTTGCACAAAAATTTGAATATATTTAATGTCACTGAACTGTACAATTGAAATGGTTAAACTGTTAAATTTTATGTTGTGTATTTTTGACCAAAAATTTTTAAAAGTTGGAAAAAATCTCATGTAAAGAGTAATCCTGTCTTAACCACAGTCAGTGTCAATAAACTAGAGGTTTTGTGAGATCTCTAATTATTCACTTAAGGTTTATCCAGAGACACAATCTTCAAGGAAACACATTCTAGACAACTAAAGAAACTACCAAATGATTGCTCTGGGATTCTGACTTTTTCTTTTAAAGCAATGGACCAAACCGTGCATGAATAATTTCTATCGTTAGATGACACAGACAGATACTTTAGTAATGATTCAGTAGGAACTGTTAGTCCTAGTTTATGGGTTATATGCACAGTATATGGCTTTTGGGATCTCTGCTTCATTTCTGAATTTTCCATGAGAGACAGTACTTAATATTTAGCTTGGAATAAAGAGAAGCTAAAATGAGTTAAGTATTAGAAAATTAAATTTATGTGTAAAAGAATTCCAAGTAGATATTACAAAAATTTTTTGAACCACAGTTCAGAGGATATGAATAGATTCTAAAAGTATCCTGGGACATATGAGGTTCAACAAGTCAGGGCCAATGTTTCCCTAAAGACTTTTAGGCTGAAACCACAATTACAGGTCACTTTTAATTCTGTTCAGAACTCTTCCACACACAAAGCTGTGGGGACACTGTAATTCCTACTCACAGTGACTGAAAACGAAAGCCTGGTTAAGTACAAAGGGGGATTTTCTGCCAAGCTCAATGAAAGAAGGAAGTGGCAAGGGTGGGTACAGGATGACCAAAATTTCCTAGTCTTAACTGTGGACAGCAGGATTGCTTAAAGTTCTTAAAAATATTCCCAAATTAGGTCTTGTCACATAAGACACATTCCTGCCAAAACAATATATGACAAGGATTGGGATATGGATATGAGGTCAAAAGTGATATCTTTACATGTCAAAGCCTTAAATGGAATAACGTACTGAATAATAATAAAAAAATAATCACAGTGATCTCTGTTTGGTCCTGGATTTCTGGTTGTACGTGTGTATGTGTCTGTATATAACTTTGGTTAAGCCAGCTAACACTTTTATGATACAGGTTCTTTAAGTGTTAAAATGTGAAAAAGGTCTTGTATTAGTCCATTATTATATTTCTAGAAGGAAACACACAAGACTGGGAAATTTATAAAGAAAAGAGGTTTAATTGACTTACAGTTCCGCATGGCTGGGGAAGTCTCAGGAAACTTACAATCATGGCAGAAGGCACCTCTTCCCAGGGAAACAGGAGAGAGAATGAGTGCCAGCAGGGGAAATGCCAGATGCTTGTAAAACCATCAGATCTTGTGAGAACTCACTCACTATCATGAGAACCGTATGGAGAAAACTGCCCCCATGATTCAATTACCTCTCATCGGGTCTCTCCCATGATATGTGAGGATTATATGGATTACAAATCAAGATGAGATTTGGGTGGTGACATAGCCAAACCATATCAGGTCCCTAACCTATAAGGTTTTTGTAAAAAGAAAGTGAAATATTATATATATATACATACACACACATATATATATTTGTAAATGTAATATATAATATTTACATATAATACGTAATATATATAAATTTAGTACAGTGCTTTAGTTATTATTTAGTACTATGCACAGTAAGTGCTCAGTTAACATCATCATCATTTTTAAGTCATCATTATAATCATCTCAGACTCTGACACAGTTCAACCTTGTAACCACAGTGGTATGGAACAACCTGAGGGAAACCAAGGGCTGAAATTAACTCACTCATAGTGGGTTAGCAAAGAATATCATGACTAGGATAACAGAAAATATGACCTCTAGAATCTAAGATAGGAGTTTAAACCAGAAGTCACAAACCCAAATGCCTAAAAGAAGTTAGCAGGTACTATGCATGAGTAACTCAAGGGTGATGGTGCATATGTCAATATAGGTGATTAGTCAAGTCTGGGTTAATCTAGTAAAAATATGCCCCATCTGAGGAAGCAGCTGCGGTTTAATTCTAGATGATGGTTGAGATGAGAGAATGCAGGCTCCGTGTAAACGGATCTTACAAGTTTAAAGAAAATTTCAAATCCAAGATATTTTGTGGGGAATTTTTTGTTTCTGAAACATTGACACAATTTTACATACAATTGTGCAGGCCAAACAAAAAATTCTGCAGGCAGATCTGGTCCAATGACTAATTGGTGATCTCTGGTTTCTGGCTTCTTCTATCATTCCTATCTAAGATTAGTACTGGTTCTAAAGACTGGGGTGAGATTGAGCCTCTGTGTTGGGGACAAGTAGACCAGAATAGTGTTGCTTGATGGAAATATAGTATGATATGAGTCAGCAATTGACTTTTTTGAATTTTCTAGTAGTCACAGATGTATTTTTGAATTTTCTAGTAGTCACATTAAAAACAAATAAAAAGAAATGGGTAAAATTATTTTAATAATGTATTTTATTTAACTCAATGTATCTATCACATCATTATTTTAACATGTAATATTAATTACTAATAAGATATTTTGTATTTTTATGAGAAGTCTACAGAATCAAGTGTGCATTTTACACTCCCAGTACATCTTAATTTAAGGTTAACCATACATCAAGTACTCGGTGGCCAATTGCGGATAGTAGCTACCGTTCCAGAGAGCACCAGTCTAGAGCATGCTTCTCAAAATTTAATATTGCTATGGTTTGAATGTGCCCCCTCGAAAATTTATGTTAAAACTGGTGTATTAAGTGGTAGGGCTTTTGGAAAGTGATAAGTCATGATAACTCTGCCTCAGAAATGGATTAGTGTCTTACAAAGAAACTGGAGGGAACTAGTTTAAACCCTTTCCTGGTACCATCTTGGAAGCAGAAAGAAGGCCTCACCCAATGGCAATTCTGCCAGCGCCTTGGTCTTGGACTTTCCGGCCTCCAAAACCATGAGAAATGAATTTCTGTTGTTTATAAATTACCCAGTCTGTGGTGTTTTGTTAACAGCAGTACAAACTAAGACAAATAAGCATATGGAAATATTGAGGATCATGTTAAATACTGATCCTAACTCAGTGGTTGAAAGAGAGTCTGAGATGCTTCACTACAGGTTCATGGACTATACTTTGTGTATCAAGGAGCTAGGTAGTTGTGGTAAGTCTCCTTTAGCTAGCAGGTTTTCGCTCAAAGTATTTCCCCCTCTTTCACATTCAGTGAACCTCAGTACAAACTAAGACAAATAAGCATATGGAAATATTGAGGATCATGTTAAATACTGATTCTAACTCAGTGGTTGAAAGAGAGTCTGAGATGCT
>NW_012115156.1:2796957-2848836 GCF_000951035.1 Colobus angolensis palliatus | reverse complement strand
CAGCGCCTTGGTCTTGGACTTTCCGGCCTCCAAAACCATGAGAAATGAATTTCTGTTGTTTATAAATTACCCAGTCTGTGGTATTTTGTTAACAGCAGTACAAACTAAGACAAATAAGCATATGGAAATATTGAGGATCATGTTAAATACTGATTCTAACTCAGTGGTTGAAAGAGAGTCTGAGATGCTTCACTACAGGTTCATGGACTATACTTTGTGTATCAAGGAGCTAGGCAGTTGTGGTAAGTCTCCTTTAGCTAGCAGGTTTTCGCTCAAAGTATTTCCCCCTCTTTCACATTCAGTGAACCTCTGCTGAAGAGACTAAACTAATATTCTAATGAACAATCGCCACATTTGAATTTGGAAAAGCATTAATAACTTTAAAAACAGGCAATATTTTAATACTATTTGCAGAAGCCCTGGGTTCATTTACCACTTTTCTTTTTTTTTTTTCCTTTTTAAACTTGAGAATCAGCCAATATGTTACCAGAATGCTTTCATAAGAATGCACTTAAGCACAGGATAAGTGCGTATAATTCTAACTTCAGGGGCTTGGAACGTTAAACATTTTAATAAAACAGACAATAGGACTTCAAGGGAAATTTGACAATAATACCTTTCAAAGCTTTAGTATTTAAGGTCATTTTCTGGTCAAGGGTATGAATATTTCATGGAAGCTCTAAAAAGAAACACAAAGAAAAATTTTTCATTTCCTCTTGATTATCCTATCTGAGGGATGGGTAGAGCTCTATAGGCAAGCTTTAGATCTTTGTTCAACAAATGCATAAACATGGAAATGTATGCAAATATATGTGGAGCCAAATATAAATGATTCTACATGGTACAGTTGTCCTTGGGATATAAAAGCTTAAACCAGGAATAGTGTTCTAGAGGTGAGCAGTGACTCAGAATGCTGAAGAACTTATCCTCTCTCATCACTGTTTCACTTAACAAACTTTAGTAAGTGGTTTACTATTTATTTTATTCTCTCTCAGATGGTAAGAATAATGCTTGTCATACCCATATCAATAGGGAAGTGTGAAGGAACTTGAAACTGTAATCTACTATCCACTTATAATTACTCACAAGTGTGTTGAAAAGAAAGTACTTAATCTTAAAGACATAGTTAAGATGGAAGCTGAATTGAAAAGATTGCCAAGTGGTCAGGGCCCTTTCTACTGCTGCATTTCATAATAGTAGCAGCTGTCTATTGACATTTGTGTTTTCCACAGTAAAAATGCAAGACTAGATTCTAATCATAGACACAAGATGTTTGTCTCTACATAGAATAAAAGGCCATGCCAAAAGATAAGGATATAGACACTTTATGAAATATTTAATTTTAAATTTTGGCTTCAGTTCTGAATCAAACTAAGTATGGAACTTCATATACCAAAGGGACTTTTTTCCCTAATAACAACTGCCTAACTACCATATTCTATATTAATACTGGGCAGTTAAAGATATAAAATCAAAAGCAAAACTATAATATCCTATAGGACAGTATATTTATGACTTCCAAAATATATGGAAGGATGGGACTTATTAAACAAAATACAAAAGTGCAAACTGCAGAGGTAACGTTTAAAATGCATTAAGATGATTATCAGAACTTCTGATTTCTGACCATCAAAATCAATGAAAACAAATAAAAGAAGAACTACACACAGAGAGATGATATTTTGCAATACACATAAGAGGCAAAGGATTAATCAGTATCCAAAAATAAATAAAAAGAATCGTATAATTTACAAGAAAAAGAATAACTCACTTGAAAGAATAGGGAAAAATCTTAACAGGTACTTTACAGAAAGAAAATCTGAACAGCCAATAAAAGATGCCCAATCTAACAAATAATCAAGTAAATAAAAATTAAAACCACACTGAGAGATCATTTATAACTCACTACAGTGGGAAAGAACAGTTTATTAATATCTTGTGTTGGTGAGGACGAGGGTTAACCAGATCACTTATACAAGACTTCTCATGGATACAAAATGATACAACTACTCTGAAAAATAATTTGGCATAATCTGTATGCTCTTTTGTGTTTCTGGCTTTGAATTTTCTATAAATTAAAAAAAATATTTATTTTGTATTTCTGCATGAATTTCTTTCAAGGTAACCAAATAAGTGATAAGGAAAAGTTTTTCTCCATAGAAGAATTCAAGCTAAAAAACTCAGGATAAATAATAGAATTACAGATTCACCATTATTCAACCCTTAGTAAAAATATTTAGGTAGCTTTCAATAATAGATGCTAACACCATTGGGTGAAATTTTATGGAAAAATCTTGTAATGAAGTAATTAGACTGGCATCACCTGAACCTACTGATTGAGCTCAGGAGATCTAAAATTGGGGCAATACTCAGTATAGAGCATCACAAATTAAAATTTCTTACTTAGAAAAAAATCATACTCCATTTTATCAAATCAGTTTATAGGGAATAGAGGAATATAGACAGTAGAACAAACAGCATGATTTTACTGGATCAGTAAAATCCAGAATGTGAGACATTTGAGGACAATGTTTTTTAGGACCTGGTTTCTCCAACAAATCAATAATGTAGAAGATAAAGAGAATGAGGGGGACCATTGCAAAAAATAAATAAATAAATAAATAAATAAATAAATAAATAAATAAATAAAAACATGCAAGAGGTCAAGATATAGTAAGATGAAATACAATATCACTTAAATTTTGATTGGTCAAATAAACTATAAAAAATAAATTAGACAGTCAATTAAATTTTATTAAGGGTGAAAATGAAATGTGAACTAGGTATTAGATGACATAAGGAAAGTATTTTGTTAGGTATGATAATGTCAAGATGTTTTCTTTAAAAATGTCATCAGATAAAGATCCATGCTGAAGTGTTTGCAGGTGAAATGAGATATCTTACATTTCCTTTAACAAAACAAAGCTGTTAAGATAATAGAATTCAGGGTTTTTAATAAATTATTAGTTATAAGGGTGGTGATGAAAAACAAGAGGTCTAGGATAACATCTGGATTTTGCCTTTGGTTTCAAGGGTGGTGCCATTTACCAAGACAGGTGATACAGAAGCGACAGCAGGCTTCAGAAATTAAAATGACTTTAATTTTGAGCATACGTTTTAAGAGTCACAAAGGGCTCGATTGTGTTTGGAAACTATAAATTATCAGTAGCCATCCACAGCTGTGTGAAATTTCCTAAAATTTCCTTCAGCAGTACCCAGGGGTGTCACAACAAGTGCAGTGGAAAAAATCTCTGGATCAATCTACTTTGGAATGTTAGTAGGTCAGATACAACCAAAGACCGAAAAGACATGGGCAGTGGGGATTATTGCAAGAGAGAAGTTAAATGAAATGTTATCCTAGGTAGGATAAGAAAGACCTAAGTCCATTAAAGTGGTGATGGGAGCCAGGCTCAATGACTGACGCCTGTAATCCCAGCACTTTGGGAGGCTGAGGCCGGTGGATCACCTGAGGTCCGGAGTTTGAGACCAGCATGACCAATATGGTGGAACCCTGTCTCTACTAAAAATACAAAAAGTAACCAGACGTGGTGGTGTGTGCCTGTAGTCCTAGGTACATGGGAGGCTGAGACAAGAGAATTGCTTGAACCCGGGAGGTGGAAGTTGCAGCGATGCAAGATTGTGCTATTGCACTCCAGCCTGGGCGACAGAGAGAGACTCTGTCTCAAAAACAAACAAACCACAAAAGGGTGATGGGTAAGGAAGTCTTCAGATAATATCAGTAAGGGTGGATAGAGGATAACAGGCATCTCAGAAGAGGTAGGTATTGTTATAATCTTCAAATAATCTGAATATAGAGGTGGAGAGTTAAAGCATAATGCTGCTACTAATTTTGGGGTTATATAGTTAAATATGAGAGAATAAAATGTTTTAGCTTGCATGCTATTTAGAAGGCAGTAGAAGAACCCATCTGTGAATAGATTGGCAGTGTAGAGTAGATGCTAGGTGATGGACAAGAGTTCTAGAATAAAAGGCACTGGTCGGTAGTAAAAAGAATGATGGATGTGAAGGAATGGGTGTCCCAGAATAGGACACAGATGAGAGAAATGAGGGTGAGCTGATCAGGGGCCAGCTATTTGGCTGATAACCAAAGAAAAGTGGAGGAAAACATGTTAGATGAGCTGCTCTTGAGCCTTAGGGGCAGACCAAGTCCCAAGTGCTGCAAAAACCTCATGAGGTTAACAAATTTTAGGCGCTACTTATCATTGAAAAGGAATGTCACTGGGAATTTACTTATCTTGTCTCTGAAAAATCTTTTCTCTCAGGCTGTTAAAGGAAAAACAATGCATCTATGCTTATTCCTTATTTTAAGAATTAGTTATTTTCATATTAATAATCAGTTGTATCACATTCCTATTATGTATACATTAGCATTTTAGGCACAATGTAGACCATAAAATAAAAAGTCTTTGTTCCTGCCTCTAAGGGTGCAAGAATTATATATAATTCACCTTATATCTGTAGTCCTTGGAAGAAGTCTTTTTTTTCCACTAAAGTAGACTTCGAAATCTTCCGTCTTTAGCCTGTGGGCATAGTCGATGTATCCTGATATCTCTTGCCCATAAGAATTTCTGTCACGAATAAAGATCACGGACTGGTAGAACAGCATAGGGAATAAGACAAAAACATAAAAGAGCTGATTTATTATAGAATGTCATAGGATAGAATGATTTAAAACACTCATATGAGTGACCTTAGGAAGCAGGGTTTCTGAAATAGTGGTTATAACATTGAACAGATTATTTTCCCGAACTGAAAAACACACATTACTGGCCTGGCACGGTGGCTCACGCCTGTAAGGCCAGCACTTTGGGAGGCCGAAGTGGGCAGATCACGAGGTGAGGAGATCAAGACCATCCTGGCCAACATGGTGAAATCCCATCTTTATTAAAATACAAAAAATTAGCCAGGCATGGTGGTGTGCACCTATAATCCCAGCTACTCGGGAGGCTGAAGCAGGGGAATCGCTCGAACCCAGGAGGCAGATGTTGCAGTGAGCCAAGAATGCACCACCGCACTCCAGCCTGGTGACAGAGCAACATTCCATCTCAAAAAAAAAAAAAAAAAATGAAAAAGGACTCACAATATTACAATATTCCATTTGAAAAACGAAAAGAAACAGAGATACAATTAACAAATTAACAATTAGTTGTTACTATGCTGATAGTTTTATCTTGATTGCCTACTCTGTTTAGAATTGAATGCTGAGAATACTGTGCTGAAAAGGATTCTCAGGCAAGTTTTTGGTTAAGGGGAGAAAGTGTTGTGATGGTTTAGTTATATATCCCACAGATATGGCAGGAGGAACTAGCATTCTTTGCTATTTCTGTGTGCATTTTTATACAGACTTCAATCCTCAGCCCTTTTCATTTTGCCCACATAACTCCATGTAAATTAATATCAATTTCTCCATGCTCTTAAGCCACTTATTTCTTAATTTACGCAGCACAAATTAGAAACAAATAGTAACTCAGAGACTTCTTGAGACTCACACTACAGACCAATGTCTAGAAAGGCTGTACCTCCTTAAACAAGGACATGAGCCATAATTTTCAATATTTCATATGTATTCCTAAAGGTACTTGACATCTTTTCACTATCATAGTTGCTCCCAATGTCGGTTATGTCGTATTGGGACACACACATACACACACACGCACACAGAGACAGAGACAAAGACAGAGAGAGAAAGCCCCTCCCCACGGAATTATATTAACAGAAAAAGAAAAATTTCCCAATGTCCTCCCCACTGTCTTTAAACGAGAGATGAACCAAACTTATTTCTCCAGCAGAATGGCAGACTAGATATTGTGACTGACTTTCCTACTAAAAACAAATAAAAATTCTGAATAAAATCTAAAACAATAACTTGTAAAACGCATTGACGCCCTGGCAAGGAAAGGAAATATTCAGAGTCCAAAAACTAAGTGAAAGCAGGAATCCAGAGAGGAGAGCAGGGCCTTAAAATAATCTTTGTTCTGAAAGCATATGCCCAACCTCAGGGAACTGGAGCAAGGTTTCCATGACCTTGTAGGGTGAGGATGCAGGAAACAAATTCTACCTTTCAGAGACAGAGGCTCATAGAACTTATTGCCTCAACAGAAAGCTGAGAAATCGAAAATGCATGAAGTACTATCTTCAATGAATCCAGAAAATATAAGAATTATCCAAGAACAGTACGCCAGGGAAAATTCTTTCCAGTGAGCAAAATATGAACTTCTTCAGACCAAAAAAAAAATAATGAGGGACTTGACTAACAAGATCATTGCTCAAAGAAATTCTGCAGGATATATTTCAGGCAAAAGGAAGTGATTCTAGCTGTCGAGTCAAAGATAAAGAAAAAATAATAATCAAAGAAAGTTGGAAATATAGAGGTAAATAGAAACAGATATTGACTGTATAAAACAACAATAATGGCTTCTTAAATAAAAAGAATAATGTGTTTAAAATGTTTGAAATAGACATATGTTTGGAGGAAGTGATTAAAGTGTTGTGATGTTCTGGAATTTTTCAGAAATGAGGGCAGATGTATTGATCCATTTTAGAATTTGATAAATATGTATGTATAAATCTAGGATGATTATTAAGAAATAAGAAATAGTATATATGACCTTTAAATTATAGTGGGATATATAAAGTTAATCAACCAATTAAATAGAAGGCAATAATGAAAAGGAAAATTATAGAAGAGTCAGGAAAAATAAAATACACAAAATGTAAAGATAGTGCCATGGGTTCAATTGTGTCCTCCTCAAATTCATATGTTGACACCCTGAACACCAGTACCACAGAACTGACTGTATTTGAAGACAGAGCCTTTTGAAATGAGAATACATTACAATGAGCATTTTAGGGTGGGCTCTAATGCAAGCTGACTGTGTAAATGTGGACACACAGAGAGGTGCCAGGGTGCACGTGCACAGAGTCAAGACTATGTGAGGACATAGCAAGAAGATGGCCATCTGCAAGGAAAGGAAAAAGAACCCTCATAAGAAACCAAATCTACCAACACCTTCAATTATCCTGGACTTCCAACTTCCAGAACTGTAAGAAAATAAAATTGCATTGCTTAAGGCATTGTCGGGGGTATTTTGTAGTGGCAGCCTTAGCAAACTCATACAGATTATAACAAGTTAAAATAATTAAGTAATTGCAATAAATATAAATGACTAAATGTTTAAATTAAAAACAAGCTTATTAACATATATATATAAAACATGAAACATAATTACACTTAAAGGCTGAAAGTTAGGTAATCAAAAAACATATATGGGAGAGTTTTCATCCAAGAAGAGCAGTTATCAGTGTACTAATATTAGACAAAATGGATTTTAACATAAGAACCATTACTAGGGATGGAGCTTCACTACATAATGATACAAGGTTAATGTCATAGAAAAAATATAACAATTCAAAATCTGAATGAATCTTTAAAAACAAAGTTTCAAGATATTTAGAGCACAGATTGATAGAACTAGAAGGATATATAGACGATTCATTATCACTTTGGTGAATTCACCTCCATTATTTCTAGATGAAGCAGAAAATGAATACATAAATATTAAAAAATTAATATTGATTTAAGGGACTTAAACATGAAGGCTTGATGTTTATCATAGGCTAGTACCAAAATTTATTTACACTTCAATGTTCTTGTAAGTAAAATGACTGATAATCTAAAATTATATACATTTGGCCATAATTTCACAATATATAGCCTTTTTGTGTCAGTTAAATCCCCTTTTCCCTGGAAACTTGATTAAATTTATTTCAAATCTCTCTTCTCCAGCTCTGTGAGAGTTAAATGTCTTGAGTTAAATGTCTTCTCTGATTTTTGTGAATTCCTGGTTTTCTGATGATGGAGGACTTTAAGTGAGGTCAAACGGAGTATAAATGTGGGTCCCTTTAGAATCATCGTATATAGCCCTGGGCAAGTCACTCAAACTCTCTCAATGTCTCACTTAGATTCATTAGTCCTGTGCTCTTAAGCACCTTCCGAAAAAATTCAGCAAGTTTCTACCAAAAACAAAACAAAACAATAGAATCCCGCTTAGACCTGAGCAGTTAGCTAGTTTGGCCACTGAGCAGCCTCTTCCTTCGTGATTCTCCTTCAACTCTGTAGAGCAACAGAACACTCCCTGACCGCCTGGAACTGCTCAGCTTACATTTATGTGCCGTCGGGGTCATCTGCCCTGAGCACCCAATTCGTAAACATCATGCAAATACTGTTATTTATTTTCTCAGTTAGAATTCTGGTTATTAATTATTGTATCTATGATTTTTAAATTTTCAACCAAAAACATGCCCAATTAAAATTTAAACCTAAACTTCTCACCGCAAAAAAGATACTCATCTGGGGCTGTTTTTACACAACTCTTTATAGAACAAATGTAAATTCTTTCAATATGCCTTTCCAAGTATGGTTACATATGTGCAAAAGTATAAGAAGATGTGGGAAGATTTTTAAGAAGACTTTTTAGTAAAATTTTTAAAAAGTTTGCTAAAATATATATCCAATGAACACAATGCTTTATTAAATTATTTTTAAAATTTGATTGGAACTATTAGTATGTGGTAATTGCTGACAAATTGTCAGGAAATTACAACTTAAAATTTAATTTTAGAAATACATCTTTTAAATGGCGCGGTTTGGGGTTATAGAGGCAGAAGAGGTGATAACACTGATAATCAGACAGATGTGGTGGCAGATATTAATTGTTGTCAAGAACTTCAGGGCTGGTTGAAATTTCACTGCCTTATTTATATTTTGTGGATTGCCTAAGAATTTGAATGAAGTTAAACTAACAATCTTAGTTAATTGTGTTTTAATTTCAAAATGTGTATTTTTCTCCAGAGTTAATAGTAATTATTTCTTCTATGAATACTTATCGTTTATGAAGAAGCCAGTATATTCTGAGTGAAGTTTTAAGAGCTTCACATTCATTATCTCATTTAATTGTGTCAAACATTTTATAATGACTAGATAGCATTATTACCCTCATTTTATAAAGGTGGGAAATGAAAGGATTAAGAGTTTTGGTAACTCCCAAGGACATGTAGCGAGAGAGGGGAGCACCTAAACTCACACCCAGTTTGGCTTCCCAAGATACTCAGGTTCTTATCTATTGCATGATAGAAAACTTGGATTCAAATGCTGGCTCTGTCACCTACTTACTGTGTGACACTGATAAGTTAGTAATACGTTTTAAGATTTAGTTTCCTCTATACTAAAATGGGGGTAATAATACCTAAATTGGTGTGTGAATTAAATAACACTATTTTGCTAAGCACTTGGTAATGCCTCATACATGGCAAGCACTCAATAAATAGTATCTATTGCTTTTGAAAAGTTTTGTCATTAATGTTGCTACTGTATTTGTAGCATGTTAAGAGTTTTATAAATTACTTAGGGGATATGGAAATGGAATAATCGTATCAGAATTCCATTGCCTGGTGTATATAGTTATGTCAGGGTTGCCCTACATGGTTCAGTTTCTTTCTTAAGTTTAGTTATTCACAGTTAAAACTTTTGATATAATTTGAAGCTAAAATTGAAACAAGCTTTTTAGTTATTATATTATTGTAATATATATTATATTATATATTATTAATAATATATATTATTATTATATATATATATACACAAGACACACCCAATTGATCATAAAACCACTATTCTGGCATCTAGAATGGGGTGCATAGATCAAAAGAGCCCCTTGAAGAATAGGTTTATTTCAGCCTGAGTATGATGTACTTCAGTAACTGAAAGCTTTGTTGTTCAGAGCCCTTTACAGACTTAAGAATAATTTTAAAATGTTATAAATAATTGCTTAGGCTTACCTAATAACATTTTTAAATAATAGCTTTATTGAAGTATAGTTTACATAACATAAAAATTCACCCTGAAGTTTAAGTGTACAATTCAATGATTTTTAGTGAATTTATGGAGTGGCACAACACAACTCAGATTTAGAATATTCTCATCACTCCCAAGAGATCCCTTATGACATTTGTAGTCATCCCTGTCTCCACCCTCAGCTCCAGGCAATCACTAATCTACTTTCTATGTCTATAGATTCTCTTTTCTGGATTTTTCATAAAAGTGGAATCATACAATATATGATCTTTTTCATTCTAATAACATTTTTAATCACAGTTAATTTCCCAAAAGACACATGAAAATGATACTTTATATATTAAAGGGCTTTTTAAAATGATGATGTTATGTTTATAAAGGAAAAACTTCCAAAATTCATATTTTCCTTAGATAAAACCCTTTAATCCTATCTAGAACAAGTCAAACTACAACCAACAAAAGCATAAAAAAAAATCAAATGCTATTCATTTGAAGCCACGAATACTGATCTATTTATTAGCAACCTAAGCAGAAAATACCAGTTTTTGTTTAACCATGTAATAAAACCCCACAAGAACAAGCAATGAAGAAATATCAAGACACATTGCTTCTGATATTGAAGTGGTGAATAAGATACCAAGGGGCATGTAGAATCTGGTATTTTATTGAGGTAGCCTGTGACCTCAAAAGTGAACCAATGTTAGTTGAAAAGACTTATGTGATACTTAGTTAGGTCCTCATTACCTCTCATATATTGGAAAAAGATGAATTAAAGTAAAATTTAGGCCATTAATATATCATTTGGATCTTTGGCTGCTTGTCTTTTCCCAGAAGTGGATTAAAATACAAATTCACAAACTTGTTATAAGCTGAGTACATGTGTTGCTTGATTTTTCATGCCAAATACTAATGAGGGGATATAAACCTGATACATCGAAATGGGACTTTATTGACAGTGAAGCCAAAGTCACTTAAAAAAAAAAAAAAAGCATACTAAGCAGTATGCTGCTGCACTAAAACTGAAACAGCCTTTTCTAGGGAATGAGAGCTGTCAAACAAAGCTAAGTTGCTGTGTTACCCAGAGACCAGACTGTCAGTGTGCTCTCTGATAGAGACAAATGAAGGAATCGTTATGTGCTAGAATTTTAAAACTCTGGAATGCTCTAATGAATCACTAATTTTAGGGATTCTTCTTTTGGTTTCAGAATGTAAATGATTTTTGCAAATGGAGCCCAAGTTCTCTAGGAATCAACTATTGTTTTCTAACATTTAAAAATGCCCATCATTGTAAATCTCCCTGCAACAAGTTATTTTTGGAATGTTTTGTGCTGATAACTATTTTAAAATTCTATATTCTCTCAGTCAATTGCAGCTTTACATACATGTAAAATACATATAATTTTCACTATTCATGCAATTCACAGGGTTATGTTTAGCACAGTTCTTTGTCTTTCCTGTTGGAGGCTTGGGCTCAGAACAAGCACACTTTTATTTCCACATTGTTGGCCAAAGCAGGTTGCAGGCCAGTCCAGATTGAAGAGGCAGGGCAGAGTGACTTCTTCTCTTGATGGGAGGAGCTACCAAGTGTCATTGCAAAGGCTCATGGATAAAGGACAAAGTGGATAATTGCAGCCACTTTGCAATCTGTAGTTATTTACCATAAGAAACTAAGAATTTTGCATATAGCTGGCTTGTTCATTTTGCAATGGTTGCAGATTGATTTCTCAGGGGGAATCATTGATTTTTTTTCTCTCCTAGATTATAAGACATATCTATATTTTAAATGGCTTTGTTTATTTATTTATTATATTTTTTGAGATGGAGTCTGGCTCTGCTGCCCAGACTGGAGTGCAGTGGCACGATTTCGGCTCACTGCAACCTCTGCTTCACAGTTTCAAGTGATTCTCCTGCCTCAACCTCCTGAGTAGCTGGGACCACGGGCACGCCACTGCTCCAAGCTAATTTTTGTATTTTTAGTAGAGATGGGGTTTCACCATGTAGACCAGGCTGGTCTTGAACTCCTGACCTCAAATGATCCACCCACTGTGGCTTTCCAAAGTGCTGGGATTACAGGTGTGAACCACTGCGCCCGGCTAAATGGCTTTATTTTGAATTACCAGTGAAATTAGGTATAATTTAAGAATATATTGTCTCACCATTAGTATCCAAAATGTTCTAGAATGTTCAGGGATTGAAAATTTTTAAAAATCAAGCTTTAACTACTTGGAAGAAGAAAATAAAATTATTATATTTATGTATGAACTCATAATTTACTTAGAAAATCCAAAAGAGTGAACTGAAAAACTTCTAAGACAGTTCAGTAAGTTGATCCAATACAAAATATTTATACAAAAAATAGATGGATTTTATGCTAGTAATAACCCATTAGCTATTGTGCATGCAATCTTCACTTGCATTATTTTTTTATTAGAATTATAACATTTTGCAAAACATTTTTTGTAAAATAAATTTCTAGAATAACATAAACATGAAATGAAAAGACTACATTGTTGAACAAAGTTATGAAATAACTGTGCTGAAATTCTAAGCAAAACACAAGTGGGTATCTTTCACTACTTAAAATTTTAGCTTGAAGAACAAATGGTTAAGAATAAGATGATTTATAAAGGAGAAATAAACAGTAGAACTTGCACTATTAGACAAAATGGCTATAATAATTAAATCACATATCATTGGCACAGTGATGGATATAGATCAATGAAAAATACTTCTGAAACACACCCATGTACACAAATGTGTGTGCGTATAATATATATGCTTTCCATAAGTTGATTTTGTTTATGTTTTCTAAATCTCTAAAACAAATATCTACTCTTTCTTTGCACAATTCCAAAATCTTGCCTTTATCCACTGTTTTCTGACCTCCATCACTTATCTTTCTAGCTGACATATTCAATCCAATAATCCTTTCAGCTCTTTGGAGCCACTAATCCATTAAACCATCACATTTTAGTATGCTTGTCTTCTATTTTCTCATTTTTTCTCATTATTAAATTTAGATTCCATGGTGCAGCATCAAAATTGTTCAGTTGTGTAGCACTTCAAATTTCTTGCACACATCCTTCTATTGTACTAGTTTAGAAAATTCTGATACCGTTTCAACCCCATTTTCCTTTTCTGTTTTTTTTTTTTTTTTTTTTTAATAGCAACAGCTGAGTTTGGCTAGAAAAGGAAAATATGATGACTGGTCTCAGTAAAAATTAATGACCATAAACCCATAAACTCCCACACTCCCAACTTTTTTACATATCTTCTCTCTCATCAAACTTTCATGAACACCCTTTCTCACATTCAATTATTTTCTCTCTGGAAATACCAACAATCAGAACAGAGCCACTGTGTCTTCCTCCCATCCGATGTGCAGATCCATCTGCACCTAGATCTGTGTTCTTCCTTTCATTGTGTTATAAGGGCTTGGATATCCATGCTTCTATCTGAGATGTCTCTCGTTTTTGTGCATTTGATCTCATTTCATCTCCTGTTACTTTCACATAATTGATTTCTTATTTACTTTGTGTAAGTTCATTACTATTAACATTTAAACATTCTGCAATATCTACTACTTGAAAAAGAAAGAGGCTCATTACAGTCCCGCATGTCTGCTTCCCCTTATAGCAGAATCCTCAATATTTCTTTAGCTATTACAGTCATTTTCCTGCAGCACTCTGCTGAAATAGCTTTGTTTCTTACACCAACTGTTTTATCTTTCTAAATCCAAAGGTCAATTTTCATTTATAAAAATTTTACTTGAACTCCAAGTGGCATGTGACATAATTGTTCACCACCTCTTTTTGTGAAATGTTTTCTTTGTCTGCATCAGTGACACTGTGTATTCTCAAGATTTTCTTCTCCTTCACCAATCTCTTCTTATTTGGCTCCTTCTCTTCTTCCTGACCTCTAAATTTTGGAATTCTCCCAGGCTTAGTCCTCATCTTTTCTCTGTCTGCATTCACTCACCAGTTGATCTTATCTAGTTCCATGAATTTATTTAATTATCACTTTTTACTCTTTCATGAATTTCAGACTAGTGTGTATATTCTTTTCTCTCTTCTCTAAGGTCTCACAGACAACTAAAACTGAACATGTCTATCACACAACTTCTTTTAATATCCTGTCTCACCACCTCAACCAAATCTTCTTTCCATGTAATATGCAACACTATTTACCTAATTGCTCAGGCCAAAAACCTAGGGATTCTTCTTGATGCCTACTTTTCATGACACTTCACATTCATTTCAATCCATTCACAAGTCTTGTTGCCTCTACCTTCAACATGTATAGTCTGTTTCTTGCATATTTTTCCAACCTAATTCCCACTATTTTCCATATACCTTATTCTACTCCAGCCATATTGGTCTTCTGATAAAAATATTTCTGTCTAGGGCCCTTTTGTATGATACGTTTTCTGCCAAAAATGCCCTTTCCTCGGCTATCTAAAAATCTTGGTCTCTCACTTCACATAGATTTCTGCTAAAATTTCACTCCTCTGGAAGTCTTCCTTGGTCTCTCTAACGAAAGTAGCATGTACTTTACAGGTGCTATGGCTTTGCCTTGTTTTATTTTTGTTCATAGCAGCTATATCTATCTGATATTTATTTCTTTATGTTTTACCTCATTTTAAAGTTGTCTTTTGGCTGGGCATGGTGGCTCATGCCTATAATCCCAGCACTTTGGGAGGGCGAGGCAGGTGAATCACCTGAGGTCAGGAGTTCGAGACCAGCCTGACCAATACAGGGAAACCTCGTCTCTACTAAAAATACAAAAATCAGCTGGGTGTGGTGGCGGGTGCCTGTAATCCCAGCTACTTGGAAGGCTGAGACAGGAGAATTAATTGAACCCGGGAGGCAGAGGTTGCAGTGAGCCGAGATCATGCCACTGCACTCCAGCCTGGGTGATAGAACGAGACTCCGTCTCAAAAAAATAAATAAATAAACAAACAAACAAATAAATAAATTTTTTAAAAAGAAAATAAATTGTCTTTCTTTCTCCTTAGTTTGCAGGGGCCATAAAGGTAGAGACTTTATTTTGTTCTACATGCTATCACAGTGCCTGGTACATACTGGCCGTTCAATAACTATTTGCTGAGTGAATGAATTGATGGTATTCCTAATGTGCATCTATCAAAAGGAATAGAATAGAATAACTAGCTGGGTTTCATGTTGTTGAATATTAGAAAGAGAACTTTACACTGATGATGTCATCAAGAGCATTTTCAATAGCTGATGAGGACAACTATGATGAATTAAAGAGTGAATAGAGAAATAAGAAATAAACATATCTTACATAACCCTTTAGAAATCTTTCGCTAAGTTGGTGTGCTGCACCCATCAACTCGTCAGCACCCATTAATTCGTCATTTATAGCAGGTATAACTCCCAATGCAGTCCCTCCCCCCTCTCCCCCCCCCATGATAGGCCCCGATGTGTGATGTTCCCCTTCCCGAGTCCAAGTGATGTCATTGTTCAGTTCCCACCTATGAGTGAGAACATGCAGTGCTTGGTTTTCTGGGTTATGCACATGTACCCTAGAACTTAAAGTATAATAATAAAATAAAAAAAAATAACAAAAAAAAAACAAGAAACAAAAAGAAATCTTTCGCTAAGAGCAACAGAGAAAGGAAGTTGGTTCTTTCTTGAATAGAATGCAGTGTCAAAGGAATCACATAAACTGATAATGCTTCCTTCTATGCTTTTATCTGTTTGGAAAGCATAGAATCAAACTTTTTGTTTGCCATAAAAACAATTTTATGTTCAAACTTCTCTTTTTGATTTATCTTATTATTTTATTATTCTCTCCCTCTGTCTCTCTCTCTCTCTCTGTCTCCAATTTCTTCATTTTATTGGGTGTTTCTCTAAGTTTATCCCACATAAGAATCACCTGAAAGGCTTGCAAAGCACAGATTGCTGAGTCCCATCCCCAGAGTTTCAGATTCAGTAGGTCTGGGATGATGTCCAAGAATTTGCATTTTTAACAAGCTCTCAGATGATGCTGATTCTGCTGATCAAGGGAATTGCCCTTGGAGAACCATGGTTTTATTTTAATGTGTTTGTGTTTTAGTGCTGACTTGGAACAGGGCAGGAAAGAATAAAGAGAAGAAACAGAAAAGGGAAGAGAAGGCAGGAAGGAAGTATAAAGATACAATAAAAGAAGTTTAATAATTAAAGAGTCAGCTATATAGGTAGAACTGAATATAAAAATATCTGACTGCCTTCTTATATTCTCCTCTTATATTTCTGTAATTGCCAAAAGAAGCCCAGATCTATCCTTGTAGAAGCTGACATACATTTAGTAGCACAATCACAGGCCTATAATAAACACCAGCTGAAGCTTCCTGACAAATCATATGGCCAGGGTTTTAATGATAGAAATTCAACTGTAGTTCCACACTGAGGCTACTGTAACCACCATAACAATGTGCCAGAGAGCCAAGATCCATGATGTCATTACAATACCAAAATAGTAGATCAACTATAGTAGAAGATGCAGGCTGAATTGAATATCCCTGAAAATGGTCCCACCCCATCCCATCCCATCCCATCCCGTATTTTCATACTGAAATTATTATTTCTACATGACCCTGTAGCTTACTTGATTTTTCCAGTTGTTTTGATGCTTTGACTGCATGTTTCACAAGTTATTTTTCTTCTACTTCATGGGTCAGGGTTGCCCAAATACCCAGACCTTCTCCTATACCTTTCAGATCCTGCATAGACAATCATTCCTTCTTTTTGTTTTCCTTTCATTCCAACTATATATTTTCCCTACATTTTTATAAGTGTAAAATGACATAATTCTGAAATAATGAAATGCATAATGCCTCTCTTATTTTCATCTATTTTCACAAAATGTTAAGAGGTTTAAAAGAAAGAATTTACTGAGAACCACAGGAAACCTTTGATGCAAGTTTTACAAAGATCTTGTCCAGTGCCTAGCTCATAGTAGATGCTTAAAAACATTTGTTGAAAGAATGATTACATTAATAAGGAATTAATACATTTCTTAGGCTTCATTACTGGATCCTCTTTAAATATAAGTGCTCCTTAGTTTGGCCAAACACTCTTTTCTTGGACAGTGACTTCAACCACCACTTATACACCAGAAGCTTTTAAATCCTTTATCTCCAGTTTTGAGGTTTTCCTTGATTTTAAAAATTGTGTGTGTTACTGTCTACTACATAATTCTAACTGGA
This sequence comes from Colobus angolensis palliatus, assembly GCF_000951035.1. Classification (NCBI taxonomy): domain Eukaryota; kingdom Metazoa; phylum Chordata; class Mammalia; order Primates; family Cercopithecidae; genus Colobus; species Colobus angolensis. Next base: position 2,831,752 of record NW_012115156.1, on the reverse strand, counting down.
TGTAATCCAGGCATCTAGATTTTTAAAATCATGTCATTCCATAAATTTGTTCTTATGTTTGTTATAAGAACAAATATCTGCACCATCAACCAAAAAGTAGAAGCTCCTCTATTAACTTTGATTTCTTTTACTTTGACATCTAAGTGATCAGATTCTATAAATTCTGCTGATTTTAGCTTCAAGAAATAAGCTTGTCTTTGCTTTGTGTGATGATTGCCAAAATTTTATTTCAAACCTTATTGTTTCCCTGTTGAACTATCGTAACTACTTTCCTGGATACCGTTCATTCCTCACTCTATCCATCTTCGAAATTACTTGAGAAATTCTTCTCTAAAATGGAAATCTGCATATGATTCGCCTGTTTTTATTAACTACTTGGAGTTCTGAAGTGCAAACTCTTTAGTATTGCAGATTGCTCATAATGTCCTACCAAACTACTATTCTAGGACCACCCTCACCTCTCCATTACATATACTTCCTTATGTTTAAGGTATTTAATTTCATATTTATATTTATTTTATTCAATAATGCATTCATATACTTTCTAAAACTCAAATACTAACCTCAAAGTTGTCCAAGAAATATAGTACTATCTTTTTCTCCTTCCTCATCTTGGCATCTGTTCCTCAGATGAACCTCCTTTAACTCTGAGTTATTTCTAAATAACATATTAATACTGATATTTCTTAATATTTTTCTTTTTGTTTCTACTTCTAATTATATGGAAGATGATGATTTCTAATGTGTCTCTTTTCCACTCTCAAAGCATTCCTAAATTTTTTCTCCTTTTATCCCACCTCCACCCCCATAAAGCTATGCCATAATTTTAGGTTAAAAAGTTAGTCAGTGTTTTCAATTTTTGTACGTTATAAACATTAGCCACGGCTGAGCTATAGAATCAGAAAGGTTCCCTAGCTATGATTAAATTTTCTTTCTTCAAATTTTTTATTTTCTATTGGGTTGTTTTGACGTTTTACCCCCTCAGTTTATAAGCTTTTAAAATGTTTAATTGACACATAATAATTGTACATATTTATGGGGCACATTGTGATATTTCAATATATATATACATTGTGTAATTATCAAATGAGAGTAATTAGCATATCCATCACCTCAAACATTTCTCTACGGTGAGATTATTCAGAATCTTCTCTTCTAGCTATTTTAAAATATACAATACATTGTTTTAACAATAGTCCCCCTACTGTGCAATAGAACTTCAGAATTTATTCCACCCATCTAATTGCAACAATATACCTATTGACCAACCTCTCACCATTTCTCCCTCCCTCTATCCTCCCTAGCCTCTGGTAACCACAATTCTCCTCTCTACTTTTATGAAATCAACATTTTTAGATTCCACATATAGGTGAGATCACACTTACTCCCTTGATTTTCTGTGTACCTATCACTCATCCCCTCAAAATTTCCAGCAAAACTGTAACTATCTTCTCAACGTATTCATAGTCTGTCTGTTTTTATTGTCCTGGGGATGTGCCCTCAAAAGCTCACTGCTTTCTTTTACCTGTACTTGATTTTTTTCTAGGTTTCAAAGAGAATGAACTGTCATTTTGGGGAATTCATTTTACCATTGTCTTGAGAATTTCCTCTGCTTCCCATCTGAGCTCCCATAACAGTTTTAAAAATACATGTGTGCCCCATAACAACATTTTGGTTAACAACGAACCTCATGCACCATGGGGGTCCCATACAACTATAGTGGAGCTGAAAATTTCATATCGCCTAGTGACATCTTGATGATCCTGACCCAGTATAGGCTAGTTTTGTGTTCGTTTTTAATAACAAAGTTCAAAAAGTAAAGAAAAAATAATAAAAAAATTTTAAATATAAAAAGCTTATAGAATAATGATATAAAGACAAATATTTTATGTAGCTGTATAGTGTGTTTGTGTTTTATATTGTGTTATTACAAGAGAGTCAAAAAGTTTTCAAAATTTGAAATTTGATAAAGTAAAAATGTTATAGTAAGTTAAGGTGAATTTATTATAGTAGAAAGAAAAACGTTGTTTTATAAGTGTAGTGTCACTTAAGTGTACAGTGTTTATAAAGTCTACCATAGTGTACGGTAATGTTCTAGGCCTTCATATTCACTCACTACTCACTGACTCACCCAGAACAACTTCCAGTTCTACAAGCTCCATTCACTGTAAGTGCCTTATACAGGTGTACCAGTTTTTATCTTTTATACTGTTTTTTAAAACTCAAGTGAGCTCAAGTGAGCTCAAGTGAGCCTCCATGTCAGCCTCTCAAGTAGCTAGGATTATAGACAAGTGCCACCATACTCAGCTAATTTGTGTTTAGTTTTAGTATTTGGAGAGTAAGAGTCTCACTATAGTACCCAAGCTAGTATCAAACTCCTGGGCTCAAGCAATCCCTCCCACCACAGTTGCCCAATATACTATATTTTTATTGTGACTTTTCTATGTTTAGATACACAAATACTTACCACTGTGTTACAATTGCCTACAATATTCAGGCAGTAATATTGCACAGGTTTGTAGCCTAGAAACAACAGGCATCTAGGTTTGTGTGAGTAAACTCTGTTTACAAAAAGATGAAATTGCCTAACATCACATTTCTCAGAACATATCCCTGAGGCATAACTATGTTTCTATTTCAGTACTCATCACTTGATATTGTGGTTTTTGAGGTCCTTGTAGTATGGAGAGTATATGTTTATCAAACTTTGTATCCCATTTTTGCTTTTTTTTTTTTTTTTTTTGAGACAACGTCTCATTCTATTGCCTAGACTGGAGTGCAGTGGCATGATCTCAGCTCGCTGCAGCCTTGACCTCCCAGGTGCAAGCTATCCTTCTACCTCAGCCTACCGAGTAGCTGGCACTACAGGCGCACACCACCACACCCTGTTAATTTTTGTATTTTTTGTAGAGATGGGGTTCTTCCATGTTGCCCAGGCTGGTCTTGAACTCCTGAGTTCAAGTGATCACTCGCCTCAGCCTCCCAAAGTGCTGGGATTGCAGGCATGAGCTACCACGTCCAGCCTTAACTTTGTATCCTTAATATGTTTCCTGTCCTGATTCACAGTAGGTGTGTAACTGACAGGGATTTGGGATCAAGATAATTAAGCAAAGGCCAACAAAAATAATCTTCAGGGAACTATTTATCTAATTATGCTTCACAGAAAGTGTCACTATGCAACAAATAGTAGCCCTAAAAGCTATTGTTTATTGAGTGTTTACTATATGCCAGAAATTTTCTCATTTAATCTTAACCAAAGCCCCATAACGTAGGTACCATTGTTAATTCTGTTTCACAGATGAGAAAACTGAAGCACCAGAATGTTAAGTACCTGGCCTAGGGTCACATAGTGTATCAGTCGGATTTCTAACAGGAAACAATGGCAACATTTGTTTGTTTACACAGGGACTAATGGATGGCATGTAGGGTCACCACAAGGGATATTGCATGAACCTGGAGCTATTAGTAATAAAACTGACACCATATCTTGGCCACTAGACTTTCCCCAACACTATTCCCAAGAGGGAGAGTTTATCAGAACCCAAAAAGGAGAGGGAGGAAGAGTTGTATGTGAGTATTCTACAGAATTGCAGAGAGATTATGTCAAGGGACATAGACAGTTGTATGTCTATGAAGGGTCGAGGGAATAAGTACCTTCTTGCTAGAGTTTCATACTGGCCATATCCCACTGGGGCCAGAGCCTGATATGCATGTACTTTAATAGAAGCAGCCTTCCTGGGTAGAGTAGGGTGGAGAAGGAAGAAATGAATCTAAAGCAGTAGGAATTGTCAGTCATGATGCTGGGATCTGTACCCCAGCATCTGGACATGAAGCCTATGATCTTACTACTATACTATGCTTGTGGGGTGGCAGGCAGGAAACTAGGTTCTGTTTTCAGTTCAGACTCCAAGAACGAAATGATTCTTCTGACCAAAGGGATTTTTGTTAACTTTTCACTATCATCACTAAAGGACATTGTTCTTGCAGAAGAATGCAATTGCTCAGGAGGATAGGGGACAATCTTGGAACCTAACCGAAAATGACAGCAACATTACAAAGGCATTCTCAGTGGCAGGTAGAGAGGCACTCAGCACTTTGCAGTGTGCTGGTTGGTATTAAAGGACTTCAGGAGAAAGCAAAGACTGAAACATCAGAGATAAAGGAGTCGAAAAGAATGTGGTCATACCAATGGGATAAGAGCGTCCTGAGACAAACAACAGAGGATATGAACAAGCCTGAGCAGAATCTCATCAATTAACAATACTAATTATGGGTTAAAACTACTTCCCCAGTAAAGAGAAACTATAAATCAATATCTGAAACCACTAGATAGGCTTTATAATTCACTGAATATGAATGTGCAGTAAATTATTTACAGTTCTCATTATAATTGTCAACCTCAAAAAACTCATTTTCTCTATCAAATTTTGAGTTTGAAAACCCATCTGTATCTTGGATAGGCACCAGAGTAGATCATACTATGCCTTAGAGGGGCTCATTCAAGGATACCTAATGAGAGACTACTGTATACCAAGTGCTTTCCTAGGTGCTGGAGATACAGTATTGAACAAAGTAAGACTCTGACCTCATGGAGTTCACAGTCTAGTGAAAAATACACACAATTTATCACCTGAAAATATGGAATGAGCTTCCTCTCCTTTACCATCTGACTATCTTCTTATCCCTTTGAAACTCATCTCATTGGAGGATTTTGTGGACCAATTCCTCCATCCCTATGCAGTGTCCCTACAGAACTCATTTCTTACCTCATTCCTATCACACTGCCTCAGGAGATGAATGAGATGCAGTGTGCCTCTAATAAAGTCTCCCTATTAGAGCTCGAGTTGCTTGTGATTAGGGATGCTATCCTTTATCGAGGTATCTCCACAATCAAGCACCACACCCAGCAAAGGGAAAACATGCAATAATGTTTATTGACAAGATGCATAAGTGAACAATAGAAAAGAGAAGATAAAAATATATTTCTTCTACTACTTTTCATATTTAACCTCAAAATCAGCATGAATCATTTGCATGCTTGATAGAAAGAAAAAATAATTTCTTAATAATAAATAAATCACAATTTATTAGTAATCCTTTATTTGATAGGGGCTTTATTTGCATTTCTGATATATTAAATATTTCTCTTTCTATTTTATAATCACATAATAATTAAATATTTTGCCCAAAACCAACATTACAGGCAGAGATACTGTGCTGTGGAAACAAGAAAGTTGAGATTAATTGGAAGAAATCTAGCAGATAGGGTAGTTGAATAGGGTCTTCCTGAGAAGACATTGTTTTACTTGAAACTTGAATAATAAAAATCCAGGCAAAGATGTGAGTGAAGAACATTCCAGGCAAAGGGAATAGCAAGTACTCTAGCCCTAAGGCAGGAAATAGCCTTGCCTGTTCAAGAAATAGAAAGAAAGTCAATGTGGCTGAGCAATAGTGAGAGTAGAGAAGACGGTGGAGAAGGCATGATGTGAAATAAAATTTGAGATTAGGTAGGAACCAGTTTCTGTAGGCCATGTGGGTTCTAATAATGGCTTTCAATTTAACTTAAATGCAATAAAAGTCATTGAACAGTTTTATGCAACAGAATGTAAATGATCAGATTTTTAAAAACATCACTGAAAAAATAGAAAGGTCTTTTGAAAAAAAAATAGTGTGGGTATTGAGCAGATGGTGCTGTGAATAAGGATGGATGATAAAACAGAAGATACTGTTGATACATAGAAAATAGTGAAAAGATGTTACCCAATCCTTCATGAATCGAAGTGTTGCAAGCAAAATGAGCAAGATAAACATAAATTCTATTTGTTCTTGTTTCAGGCAGTATGTTGGCATTTAACCTATTTTATGATTAAAGGGATGGTGGTAAGATTGGATTTAGCAAGAATACCCTTTCAAACTTTATCCACTACCATACACTATGCACTGCTGCAAATAGTTGGAAGGAAATGAACATTTCAGTATAATAAACATTCCCTACTCTGATGCTTTGTTGGCAATATCTGGTGTCATCGCCTAACCACGTGAAGGGGCAACTGTTACTTAGGTGCCCAAGGTAATCCTGAGTCTAAGATTTCAGCTGACTGAAAAGTGTCTTTCCGTATCCCACTTAAGCTCACAAGCCTTGGTTATTGTTATTGGAATGGAGTATTTACTAGTGATCAAACTGGGTCATGCACTGTGCTAAACACTTTCTGTGCATTATTACACTTAACATTCACAATAAAACTTAGCAAGTAAGCACATTTATCCCCATTTTGTTGATCACAGAAAACTGTGATTTAAGAGGTGTTAAGTAATTTTTTCAGGTTATATATGACAGAACTGGAATTAGAAGCCAACTGTGCCGAATTTCTAAGCCTGTTTTCTTCACTATTGTTCTCTAGTGCCATTCTCCTACTCTGATAGTAAGGAAAAGCTGGAGGGATCAGCCAGTGACATGAAAAAATAAAGAAGTATCAACCATGACCCAATGTCTATGGTAGAACTATTAGATGACTTGGCTGAGTTCACCTGTGAAGAAGATGGTAAAAAGTCAGGGTTAGAACTCAGGAACCCATGAATATTGCTCAACAGCATACAGTAGCCTCTTCTCATCTGCATGCAATTTGCTTTTTATATCTAGCTGATGACCCAAAGTCCTACATCTCTCCCACCCTCACTAGCCACCCCGTTCATTCTACACTCAAGGAGGAGAAGCGGTGAGTAAGGTTTCAGGATATGTACTGAGCAGACATGCAAAGGACATTCAGTCTCTTTTCCTTGCTCACACACTGAGAAATACTAGGGTGAGTGGATTAGGCTGTTTCCTCTTGGCCTTACAAAGATATCCTGGGTTGTTTTCTTGCCAAGACTTTTTCACTAGACTAGTAAACAAAAATTTATAAAAGGGCTTGGGTTAAAAAGAGGTAAGAAGGCCTCTCAATCGATTTTGAGTATCTTTGGTCACATAAGACAATATTTAACACAGGTAAAATCTTTCATGTGGTTTAGCTTAGCTCTGCTGTGGGCCTACTTGGGTTCTGGAACAAAAGCTTCATTTTAGAAGAGGGTACCCACTTGCCTGGGTTACTGTCTTAGGAACCTGTTGGGCAAGACGGAGGAGTTGTTATCACACAGGTTTTAGTTATCTGGGGATCCTAGTTTTGGATCATATATAATCTTAATACCACCTTTTTTATAACTCATATTACTAATAGTAGTTTTGTAATGTTTAAATTATTTATTTGGCTTCTAAAAATGTTATTAAAAGATCCTATTGTGATAGAAATTTCCGAACCTGTGTAGACTTAACTGCTCATCGGGGCAGTATAACAACACAGTCCGGGATTATGTTGGAACATGACAGCAATGAGTTATAGAATGGTATTTGTACAGGAACTTTTGTATGGTCACTTTGAAATTAAGATTTTCAAGACTAGTGCTCTAGAGGTTGTTGTTCTCTCCTAGATAGGTGGAGTTTAGTGCCCTTATTACCAGTGAGACCACAGAGTTTAGGCTAAATGAATGGCTAGATCTTCATTTAAGATGCTTACCTCAGTGAAAGATGATGCACTGATTCCTTATGCCGTGTGATATAGTGAAATGAGTGCTGGTTAACATTTCAATTATTCAACATATATTTATAAAGTGCTTATTGTTACTGTGTGCTGGGCACATGGATGAATAAGATTATTTCTACCTTTAATGTTCTTACATTCTAGTATGTAATTATACATCTTTCTTTATTGGAAATATTTAGTTGTCCTGAGTGGCAGTTTGGTATAGTGGAGGGACTCTCAACTGGATGAAAGTGAAAACATCTACTTTCAGTTTTGTCATGAGCCAGCTATCTGACAAGAGATAACTCACTTAAGCTCTTTGTGACTAAATTTCCTCATACGTAAAAGAAAGGAGGTGGGACCAAAGAGACATTTGAATGATTCTTCTAAGAGGCAAAACCAATTATTTGGAGGCCATTTTAGTTTGGCATTTTCTAAAAATCCTGGAATAACTTAAGGTGCTTAATAAATATGAAATAAAAATAAGACCATCTTAATCCTCTCCTTCCTTTGCTCATAAGTCCAGAAGGATCTTTAAACAATTCAAAACTCTTATGTATCATGCTAGGGGAAAAAAAATCAAAACAAACCATGAGAATAAGCATCAGATAAAAAGAACTACCCTTAATCTTAAAGTCTCTGAAATCCAAAACATGCAGGATGTGGCTTAAGGGCATTGTGCACATATAAAATTGTGATCTGAAGATAAAAAAAGATTGTGTGTTTATCTTTCTTATCTGCCCATGTAAAATAATTTTGTTCTTAACCATGATAACTAAGCCAAAGTAACCCCATAACATTTACCTGTAAGACAAAACTCCAACTTACCTACTTTCATTGATGTCAGTTTAAATCTCATATCATCTAAGTTCTTTCTGTCTTTTGTTTACCATTTGAGTCACACCTATCAACATGGTAAACACTTCTGATAGATGTACCCTTAGAAGTAGCTGATGCTGTACTTAATTATTAAAGATGAGAACACAACATATACCATCTAGTTCAAGTTACATATTCTGAATATGGGTAACTTGATTTGAATGTGTGGATCACTCAAATCTAAAGTGTAAAATTCATACATTTTTCATAAAAAGGTACTTCTTATTAATAACAACAAAGCAAATTTCTGACATGAACTGTTTCAGATTTTTCTAAGTTAAGCTGCTAAAAACAATGTTTTTGCATATGGGTTTTCACAAGAATTATCTCATTTGCAACTCACAACAAAATCCTATAAAGCAGTTTCATTATCTGTAGAGTAGACACAAAAATAAATTAAGACATATTAGGCTTCAGAGTGGGCTTCTTCTTCCTTGCTAGAACCTTGGTCATTTCTTGGATGTTTCCTAGGGACTTCAAGGTCTCAGACATAAGAAAGTCATATGGGCTATGCAAAGCCAATCAGGGGCTTTTATTACCTTAAAAGACATTCAGGGGGATTGTTAAAATGGGAATTCCACAGAGAGTATCCTCTTTTTTTTTCAACGAAGTTTGTCCCCTTGCAAATTCTCATCAGTGAATGTGGCTTTGAGATAACCATGAATAATAATTTGATTTTTATGAGGAATTTACCTTTTTAAAGTGAATTATCTTCTATTTGCTTATTCTAGCAACAGGGTATGCAGGAAAGAAATTGCTGTAGTGGTCATTTTACAGATGAGAAAACAGTTATGGCCAGAGATGACATGGCCTGCCTCAAGTTAGGCTGCCATTAAAGGCTTGAGGGAGAGGGAAGCAAACCTGCCCAATCTTTCAGTCTCTTGAAATTTATATTTGTTCACACAGCCTTTTTGTGCTTCGAATTCGTCCATGAATTCACCAGAACAAGAGACAGTATTTCTTTCCCCATGTATGACAGGAGAATAATACATAGTAAGTGTTTTTAAGGACATTCTAGACAATGTTCTAGACAACTTGTCATTTGATCAGGACATGCTTTGCGATGATGCTGAAAATAATGATGAGGATGTGATACTGCTGATCAATGAACAAATATACCATAAATACCTACAATGGGAAAGACAGTATAATAGGTACAAAAGGAATATGAAAAAGCATAGTGTATATCATTTGCCACCAAGCAGTTCACAATTTTTTTGGAAGGAAATATTTAATTCATATAAAAGGCAATAAACAATTCAAGGCAGTTGAGGAACAATTCAAAGCAGCTCATATGCACTAAAAGAATGATAAACTAAATAAGCAGTGTGTCTTTGGGAAAAGAAATGTATCACTGTTGTCTAGGACGATCAGTCTAGGCTTATTGTAAAAGTATAATGCAAATGGATTTTGATGAATTCAAGGATTTGAAACAGATAGAAGTATCCACATATCAACAAAATCAGCAGATAAGAGTTCCTACTTTTTTCTAATGTTTAGGCAACACATCCATTCAATATGTTAAAAAATACATTGGTTTTCTTCACATAATTAGAAAAAGCTACTTTAAAATTCATATGGAGCTAAAAAGGGCCCATATAGCCAAAACAATCCTAAGCAAAAAGAACAAAGCTGGAGGCATCAGACTACCTGACTTTAAACTATACTACAAGCCTGCATTAACCAAAACAGCATGGTACTGGTACCAAAACAGATATATAGACCAAAGGAACAGAACAGAGGACTCCAAAATAAGACCTCACATCTACAACCATCTGATCTTTGACAAACCTGACAAAAAGCAAGCAGTGAGCAAAGGAGTCCCTATTTCATGAATGGTGTTGGGAAAATGGGCAAGCCATATGCAGAAAACTTAAACTGGATCCCTATCTCATACATTATACAAAAATTAACTCAAGATGGATTAAAGACTTAAACATAAGACCTAAAACCATAAAACCCTAGAAGAAAACCTAGGCAATACCATTAAGGACATAGGCGTGGACAAAGACTTCATGACTAAAACACCAAAAGCAATGGCAACAAAAGCCAGAATTGATAAATGGGACCTAATTAAACTAAAGAGCTTCTGCACAGCAAAAAAGAAAAAACTATTATCAGAGTGAACAAGCAACCTACAGAATGGGAGAAAATTTAGCAATCTATCCATCTGACAAAGGGCTAATATCCAGAATCTACAAGGAACTTAAACAAATTTACAAGAAAAAACAGACAACCCCATCAAAAAGTGGGTGAAGGACACTTCTCAAGAGAAGACATTTATGTGGCCAGCAAACATATGAAAAAATGTTCATCATCACTGGTCATTAGATAAATGAAAATTAAAACCACAATGAGATACCATTTCACGCCAGTTAGAATGGCGATCATTAAAAAGGAAACAACAGATCTGGAGAGGATATGGAGAAATAGGAAAGCTTTTACATGGTTGCTGGAAGTGTAAATTAGTTTAACCATTGTGGAAGACAGGAGGGTGCTTCCTCAAGGTTTCAGAACCAGAAATACCATTTGACGCAGCAATCCCATTACTGGGTATTTACCCAAAGGAGTATAAATCATTCTACTATAAAGATGCATGCACACGTATGCTTATTGCAGCACTATTCACAATAGCAAAGACTTGGAGCCAACCCAAATGTGCATCAATGATAGACCGGATAAAGAAAATGTGGCACATATACACCATGGAACACTATGCAGCCATAAAAATGAATGAGTTCATGTCCTTTGCAGGGACATGGATGAAGCTGGAAATCGTTATTCTCAGCAAACTAACAAAGGAATAGAAAACCAAACACCACATGTTCTCTCTGGTAAGTGGAAGGTGAACAATGGGAACACATGGACACAGGGAGGGGAACATCACACACTAGGGCCTGTCAGGGGTTGGGGGGCTAGGAGAAAGATAGCATTAGAAGGAATAACTAATGTAGATGACAGGCTGATGGGTGCAGCAAACCACCATGGCACATGTATACCTTTGTAACAAACCTGCACGTTCTGTACGTGTATCCCAGAACTTAAAGTATAATTTAAAAGAGAGAAGTTTAAAAAATACAATGAATCACTAAGTTGGTACAGTGGAATTTAATGAACTATAAGAAGAATTATAGGTAAAATATCTGTGAACTCTAATTTTAGCTTTTCTTTTGTCTTAATAGGCACTGATAAAAACTAATCTTTTCATCTCAGTTTTCTAATTTATAAAAATAAGACTAATTTTATCATTCACTTCAAAAGACATAATCTCAGAAGCAACTAAGTAATATATTTGTTAATAATACTATTAAAAATTATTATGCATCCCTAGTTTAGGGAAAACAACAATTTCATTATAAAAACTACTAGTTGAAAACCTGGAATTATATGAAATAGCATTTCAGAAAGATAAAATGTTTGGAGGAGTAATGCTTTCAGTGAAAACTTTTGCAATTGAGTGACTTTACAAAATAAAGGCAGTTAATATAAAAATAATCAAAAAGTCTTTTGTTTTCTAAGAATAATATGAAACCTTAAAATCTCCTAGATTATCAAAATTAGGTTATATAACTGGAAACTATGTAGCAGGCAGAATCATAAGATGTATGCATCCTAATCTATAGAACCTCTAAATATGTCACTTTCCTTGACATAAGGGATTTTGAAAATGTGTTTAAAGTTAAGGACCTTGAGGTGGAGGGATTATACTGAATTATCTAGGTCAGCCCAATATAATCACAAGGGTCCTTATAAGAGGAACAACCTTTCCCAGTTGTGATTAGAGAGGGCAATGTGACTACTGAAGAAGGTCAGGTAAAATTCAACATGTTGGCTTTGAGTGTAGAGGAAAGGGGCCACGAGCCAAGGAATGTGGGCAACCTCTAGAAGCTAGATAAGGCAACAAACATGATTCCTTCCAGAAGCCTGTAGAAAGGAACTCAGCTATGCTGAGAGTTTGGTTTTAGCTTGCTAAGACCCATGCCAGATATCTGACCTACAAAATTGTAAAATCATAAACTATGTTTTTTTAAGCTGCTAACTTTGTGGTAATTTGTTATAAGCAGCATAGAAAGCAACACAGTATGAAATTTCAATAACTTACTTTTCATGTATATTATTAGAAAGTGTTATTCAAATATTAGTTACAGCCAGGGACGTTTTAGAAGAATCAAATTCTATAATTAATGATACTTAGGCTTAGTGCAAAAGTGCTGAACCAATTTAATAATTGCAATAGTTAATGAAACAAGCAAGTAAGCCCAGTAATTGAGATACAGAAATAGAGAAATTTCTCAGTGCTCAATATGTAAGGGTATCTTCAATGGAAAAGTAAGAGGAGAAAATGAGCAAGAGATATCGTGTAGTAATATAAAGATATCATAGAAAGGACTTTGCACTCATCTCTTTCAGACTTCCTAAAAAGTGTTATCAGAAAAGAATGTAAGTCTTAATCACATAAAAGGATGAGGGGTAGTTTGCTTTGAAAGGCATTAAGGCTAGTGCACTTGTTTCCTAATGCTGTTATAAAAATGTGCTAGACTTGGTGGCTTAAAGCAACAGAAAGTCCTTCTCTCACAGTTCTGGAGGATGGAAGTCCCTTATCAAGGTGTTGGCAGGTCCACGCATGTGTTTAATTTCCCTCTCCTGCTCTTATAAGGACACCTGTGATGGTATTTGGAGCCCACCTGGATAATCCAGGACAATTTCTTAATTTCCAGATTCTTTGTATAATTATATGTACAAAAACTTTACAATATAAGAAGATACTCACAGGTTTCCAGGGATTAGAACCTGATATCATTGAGAACCACCATTCAGCCAATTACAGCTGACTTCTGGAGTGCTCATGATAATCTTTTTTTTTTTTTTAATGTGGGTGCTATACTCAATTGTGTTTACTTTACAAAATGTGTCTGACTCCAGATCCACTGAATCAAAATCTGCATTTTAACAAGATCCCCAGGTGATGCACGTGCAGATTAAAATTCAAGAAGCACTATTCAAGAAATATTTGAAAGTGACATTCTCTGAACTTGGTGAGTGACTGGATGGGGTGACTGACAGTGAAGGAAAGTAAAGAGTAAGTGGGAAGGCAGAATATTAGACTTTAATACAAGTCTCTATTTCTTTAAGGAATAAAGATTTTAAGTGAAAGGAACAAACATTTTCAGTTCTAATGTAAAAAACATGCAGAACAAGACAACAACAGAGATATTTGGAGTTATTATGCCGTTGATTTCCGTAGATGGCTGGCCATTGTCCAGAGGTACAAGTCTCTCCTTCATCCAAGTACTGATGACAAGCACCCAGCTCAACCAAAATGTTCCATGAGGTTTGAATCCTGCTACATATGAAATGTGGTAAGAACTGCCCTGTCCACCGACTACCAGGATTAGTGATAATTTATTAGTCCAATATAATGGGCATGAAATTACACTTACATTCTAAATCTGTGTACCCCTTTTCCATCATAGCAATTCTAAGTAGAAACTAGTCTAGGGGAGCCACTGAATTGGTTGGTGGGAAAGTGTCAGAAACAGATTGGACATTTTTAGTGAAAATTCCTTTAGTCACAAAATTGAGAGCTTTCAGACCTAAAATTCAGAGCTTTCATAACACTATGACCACACATTAAGTAATAGATATTGTAACATTGACAGTAGCCTAATGACACCAGGAATTATCAAGGGTTTATTATGTTCCAGCCACTTTCTCAAGAGCTTTATGGATTCAAGCCATCCTCAAAAGGACCCAAGAAGTAGGGAGTCACTTAACAGATGAGGAGACTACCTCCTTGGGGACCACATCACTGCTTCCTAAAGACTCCTCTGTCTCACTTGGAATCTTTCAGACAGTCGTTTTAATCACAAATGAGTCTTAGAAATATTTACCGGTTCATCTACTCAGTACGTATTTATTGAGTGTTACCCAATGTGCAAGAACTGGAAATACATATCCACTTTGAAAAAAAGCAAACATAAAACCCATCCCCTCCTCCACTGAACTCTCTGCTTCTTCATATGTGAATACAATACACATAAATTTAGCAAACTGCAAGTATTTTCTGTCTGAAATGATTTAAGGAACTTCACCTTTTTACTCCTCTCTCCTTGTAAACCTCATATTCATATGTGAATATGATACACATACAATTAGCAAACTGCAAGTATTTTTTGTCTGAAATGATTTAAGGAACTTCACCTTTATACTCCTCTCTCCTTGTAAACCTCACCAGTGAACGCTTCCATCTACTGTCATATGCTGGTGATTTGGAATGGTCTCTAGCTTCCATTTCTTACTCTACTCTGGGTCAAAAATTCCCTCCTGGATTTAATTGAGAAGGTTCAGATGAAGTTGTTTTGTGTATTATAGTAGGAGTAACGTCAGTTCTAAAGAGATCAACCGCTATTTCACATCTACAAAGGAAGCTTTTTCCTTTGATAGAATAGGCATACTTTGGTAGACAGCTTTCTTTGCAGAGGTAAATTCCACTGTTTACTTGCAGTTGAAATTCTGTTTTATTTAAAATATGTCCAATAATCAAGCACACCTGTCGTGGGTAGAATCACAATGAATGCATGAAATGGAGAGAAAATCCCCCGTTATAATTTTAATCAATAATGTCATATATTTCTTTATTAAGCTTTTTAGAGCTACTAAGCAGTAGAAAATTTTCTTATTTATGTTTCGCCTCTTCTTCTTCCCTCCTCATTTCCTTTAAGAGTACTTGCCTCACCTATTGTGTGCACATAGTGGGCCCAGTACATGTTGTTTTTCCCCACCCCCATAGAATTATTGATGGCTCTATAAAGTATCAATGTGATGGGGAAATGGAAAGGGAAAGATGAGTGTGAGTGGGTCTCACGAGCTCTCAGTTCCCAAATAAACAACTGCTCATTTGAACTATCAGTATTTAATATATTTCTGGGCTCAGAAACATTAATATAATTGTCTTCATTCTGAAATTAAAATTATAGTATTACATAAAACAAGTTTATGGGTTTGTAAATTGTGTCTTTAAGTATTTGAAATATTTGATCCACTTTAGTTACTATGTTCAGCAAATACTGCAAAATCTGTTTTGTATAATCACATGCTGAGTAATGTAAAATATTGCTAAAATATATATTTATGAAAATGTAATTACTATAAAATCATAAAATATAATTCTTTCAGTTATTAATATTTCACATTTAGATTCTTTAGACTCTTTATGTATGTGGACTTAGAAAAGCAAAACATGTCAAAAATAAAATTGAAGCAGGTGACTTTTAAAACATAACTAGGAATTTTAAAATTTAGATATCTCTAAATGGTAACAATTATTGCCAATTTCTTGAAACATTTTAGAAATACTACCTTCTTGCCTCCAATGTAAATGTAAAGTGGCAATTTTATATTGAAATCTCTATTTGATAAAAATTTGTGCTTAACCAATGATTCCTTGATCACAACTTATATGTATGTAATAGAAAACCTATTTCCTAAGTGGGACCTCAACTTTGTGACAATAAACTCTATAACCCTGAAAATGAATTAAAAATCATCTACTTAACATCCACTTAAACTATCAAAACTAAAATAACCAATCTTAAATATTTACATTTTAAATTAAAGCCAAATTAAGGAAAAATCAGAATTTTTATGTTTATATGAAAATTTAATGTTTAAACAATTATGTAAGCTTTTTTTGAAACCAGCTGCTCCAGTCTTTTATCACATTTTTCCTGAACTAAATTAATGGTATTATCTATGGCAAATACATGTCTTGCTTTTCTTTTATTTACTAATGTACTTTTAGGTCATTTTAGTCAACAAATTTACATGCAGCATTTCAAGTAGTAGACATATTTTCAATTTGACGAAAAGGAAATAGTCAAAGACAAGCTTAATTTAGAGTTTAAAAACTCCCTTGGGTTATAATTTATAGCTCTGATCAACGGCACCGTGATGCACATCACAGACCACAGTATGGATGTTACCCCCTGGAGTTATGTAGTGCATATCCTGTATTGCTGAAAATGACAGAAAGACCTAACTAATAGACATTTGGGAGGTTAGCCCCAGGGGAGACAAAGATCCTGGGCATTACACAAGAAATAGTTTGGAGCATCAAAGGAGTAAAAATCCATTCATATTGTGCTTGTTGTTCTGACACAGGAAAACAAATCTGACATGTATTTTCTATGGAAGCCTTATTTGGAAAGAGCCCCATGTAAACATGCTATGGCCTAGATTTATTATGAATGGCATAGTGTAGTTCTGACATGCAAAATTGTTTGGAACATCATTAACAAGTACTAATTTCTGATGATTCAAGGATTCATGTTCTTTCTGTCACACAATAGTAACTAACTCAGGAATGATGAGCAATGAAGTACTACATTTTTAAACAGTTAACAAGAAGAAACAGGAAATTATTAGATGCTAAAATGGTATGCCCCCAATGGATAGTATCAATTGTATAAGTTTGGAATACTAATGGTATAGATTTCACTAAAATATCCTTTAATATGAGTGCAGATAAATACCATATACTAATACTTGTCAAAATTCATTGTATGTAACTCACTTGAGACTTAAAATGTGGTTTCTGGGCATCAGTCCCAGAGATTCTGATTTAGAAGAATGGGAGTAGGTCTGGAAGATGTATTTTAATAATCACTCCCACATTCCTCATGCCAGCAGTTAGTTCTACACCCCCCCTCATTGTGAGAAACACTGCCATAAACTGAATACAATGGTTGCTTATAGGACTGGCCTCATTGGGAAGTTTAAGAAAAATATAGATACCGCTCCACATGTCTACTACTTGGGGGTGAAGTACGGACATGCACAGGTTTTAAAAATGCTACAGGTGATTCTGATTTGCAGGTAGGCTGAGAAACACTGATAATAGAATTAACTTCCATTTGTCATATTATTATATGCTTTAATTCACTGATCCATTTAACTTGAGAGATAGTAAAATTTTTAATATTTAGGTCATAAAACTGATAACTTATATATAACACCCTTTTCCAGTAAAATGTTTGAAAACTATTTTAATTACACTCAGCTTGTTTCCCAACACATCCTCTCCTATTTTCTTCTGTCAGTGGTGATACCATCTACCCAATTTGAGAAGAGACTGTCTAGGTAATATAACCACTGAGCATGGGCTTGGGGGTGAACAGTCTTTTATTGCCTTACTTCTGCCATTTTCTGTTTGTGCAACCCTGGACATGTTAGCCAACATTTCTAAAATAGTAAATATCTTGTAGAGTACTGGGAAAATTAAATTAGATGATGTATGTAAAGTGCTTAATGAAATCTCTGGACCTTGATCAGCCTTTATATAAGTCAGCTAATATTATCATTCCTAATTCCTTGCTCTTCTCATAAGTAGTCATCATTTTCTGACCCTGCCACTTTGTTAATTATCTTGAGTTTTGTCCATTCATATCCATTCTTGTTGCCAATGACTTAGCCAATATCAACTCTTGCCTGCCTGCATTAACACAATTAGTCAAGTTACTCATTTGCTGGCTCACTTGTTCTACCTGCTGCCAGAGTGATCTAACATTCCAAGTTGAGTCCTGCTCAACTTCTTTAATGTCCAACTCCTACCCTTGAGATAGTGTGACCTTCCTAACATGGCTTACAAGATATCCTCATTTTGGTCCCTGCTGAAGCCTAGAATCGTGTCTCTTTCTACACTTCTGCTCCATATGTTAAGCTCCAGCCATTCATTCTTAGAACGTGCCAGACTCCATCTTGGACCAGGTTTATGTATATGATTTCCTTCTGCCTAAACCTACCTCTCCTCAGAGAATATAACTAATATATACTCATTCTGTAATTCCTCTGGAAGATTATTCTTCCCCTTGAGTAGCCTTAAATATTTTTCTATGGACTTGTAAAGGGAACCGTTCCCTTCATAATACACATCATATTTTATTGTAATTATTTATCCATTTTAGTGCATTGCATTTCATGCTGGGGTATGGGGATCTGGATGATTTTCACACTTATTATTTGACAACTGGGCATTCTATAACTTTTTTTAGTTTTGTGACAATCTATGAAAACAAAAACATACTCTGGAATAGCTAGATGACTTTGCATTTTAGTGCCTGCAGTTTTATTTTTTTTCACTGTAAAATACATATAACCTAAAATGTACCATCGTAACCATTTTTAAGTGTATGGGTATTAGATACATTCATGTTGTTGTACAATCATTACCCCCATCTATCTCTACAGTTATTTTCATCTTACAAAACTGAAATTCTATACCCTTTAAGTAATAAGCTTCCATCCCCTGCCCTCCCCTAGCCTCTGGTAGCCACCACTCTACTTTCTGTCGTAAGAGTTTTACTACTCAAGCTACTTCATATAAGTGGAATCATACAATATTTTTGTCTTTTTGTCACTAGCTTATTTCACTTAGCATAATGTCCTCAAAGATCATCCATGTTGTAGCTTGTCAGGATTTCCTTATTGTTAATGCTAAATAATATTCCATTGTATGTATATACTGTAATTTGTTTATTCATTTATTTGTCAATGAATGAACACTTGGGTTGTTTCCATGTTGTAGCTATTACGATTTTAATGCTGCTATGAACACGGGTATATAATATCCCTTCAATATGTTGACTTCAATTATATTACTTACATACTCAGAAATCAAATTGCTGGATCATATGATAATCATATTTTTAATATTTTTGAGGAAATGTCATACTGGTTTCTACAGCCTCTATACCAGTTTACATTTGGATTAGCAATGCACAAGAGTTCCAATTTCTCCACATCCTCACAAATACTTATTTTCTGTTTTGTTTGATAGTATCTATCCTAATGGGTGAAAATTATTATCTCATTGTGGTTTTTATTTGCGTTTCTCTAATGATTAGTGATACTGAGAGTCTTTTCATGTGTTCATTATCCATTCCTGTATCTTCTTTGGAGAAATTTCTAATCAAGTCCTTTTATACTTTTGAATTGGGTTGTTTTTCTGTTGTTGAGTTTTAGAAATTCACTATATATTCTGGATATTAATTCCTTATCAGATACATGATTTGCAAATATTTTCTCCCATTCTGTAAGTTGCCTCTTTACTCTTGGTAGTGTCCTTTAATGTACAAAAGTTTTTAATTTTCATGGCCCAATTTGTCCATTTTTTCTTTTTTCACCTATGCCTTTGGTGTCATATTTTCTCCATTGCAAATTCAATGTTATGAAGATTTTGCCCTATGTTTTCTTCCAGGAATTTTATAATTTTAGCTTTACATTTAGGTCTTTGATCAGTTTTGTTAATTTTTGTATGTGTTGTTAGTTAAGAGTGCAACTTCATTTTTTTTGCATGCAGATGCTGAGTTTTCCCAACACCATTCACTAAAAACATTGTTTATTCCCCATTCAATGGTTGTCTTAGGTCATCCTTGCAGTGCTATAAAGAAATATCTGAGACTGGGTGATTTATAAAGAAAAAATGTTTAAGTGGCTCATGGTTTTTCAGGTTTGGGAGGAAGAGGTGCTGCCATCTGCTCAATTTTTAGGGAGGCCTCAGGAAGCTTATAATCATGGTGGAAGGTGAAGGGGGAGTAGGCAGGAGAAAATGAGAAAGAATCAGGGTAGGGGGAGGGGGTCACACACCTTTAAATGACCAGATGTCATGAGGACTCACTATCATGAAGACAGCAATAAGCCGTGAGGGATCCAGTTTCATGATCCTACCAAGCCCTGCCTCCAGCATTGGGGATTACAATTCAACGTAAGATTTAGGTGGAGATGAATATCCAAACTATATCTATTGTTTTGGTACTCTTGTGAAAAATCATTTGATCATATAGGCCATGGTTTATTTTTCTTCTTTTTTATTCCATTGGTCTATATGTCTGCTTCTGTGCCAGTATCACAGTGTTTTGATTTCCATAGCTTTTTAGTAAGTTTTGAAATCAAAGAGTCCTCCAAATTTGTTCTTATTTTTTCAAAATTGTTTTGGCTCTTCCAGGTCCCTTGAGATTCCATATGAATTTCATAAGGGACTCTTCTGTTTATGAAAAAAAAAGTCATTGTAATTATGATAAGGATTGTATTGAATCTGTACATTGTCTTTGGTAATACAAACATTTTATCAATATTGTCTTTCACTCCATGAACATGGGATGCCTTCTTATTTATTTATATATTCTTTAATTTCATTCAGAAATGCTTTGTAGTTTTCACTGTATAAGTTGGTAACTGCCATGGTTAATTCCTAAGTATTTTATTCTATTTCATGTTATTATAAACAAAACTATTGTCTTAATTTCCTTTGCAGATTGCTCAGTGTTCATGTACAGAAATGCAACAGATATTTGTCTGTTGACTTCGTATCTTGATATTTTGTTGAATTTATTTATTACTTTTAGGAGCTATTAGTGGAACCTGTAGTGTTTTCTACACATAACATCTTATCACCTATAAGCAGAGATAATTTTCCTTCCTCCTTTCCAAGTTGGATGCTTTTTATTTATTTGTTTTGTTTAATTGCTTTGGCCAGGACTTCTAGTAGTATATTAAATAGAAGTGGTGAATGTGGGCATCTATAATTTATTCCTGATCTTAGAGAAAAAACTTTCAGGCTGGGCACGGTGGCTTACGCCAGTAATCCCAACACTTTGGGAGGCCGAGGTGGGTGGATTACGAGGTCAGGAGATCGAGGCTAACACATGGCTAACACAGTGAAACCCTGTCTCTACTAAAAAAACAAAAACATTAGCCGTATGTGGTAGCAGGCGCCTGTAGTCCCAGCTACTCGGGAGGTTGAGGCAGGAGAATGGCTTGAAACAGGAAGGCAGAGCTTTCAGTGGGTGGAGATCATGCCGCTGGGCTCCAGCCTGGGCAACAGAGTGAGACTCCGTCTCAAAACAAACAAACAAACAAACAAAAACAAACAAACAAAAAAACCTTTCAGTCTTTCATGATATTTGCTGTGGGATTTTTATATATGGTTTTTAGTTGTTGGTGGTTTACTTTTATTCCTAGTTTGCTGATTGATTTGTCATGAAAGAGAGTCAAGTTTTGTTGAATGCTTTTTCTTCATCAGTTGAGATGGTCATATGATTTCTTTTTTTTTTTTTTTTTTTTTGAGGCGGAGTCTCACTCTGTCGCCCAGACTGGAGTGCAATGGCCAGATCTCAGCTCACTGCAAGCTCCGCCTCCCGGGTTTCCGCCATTCTCCTGCCTCAGCCTCCCGAGTAGCTGGGACTACAGGCGCCCGCCACCGCGTCCGGCTAGTTTTTTGTATTTTTTAGTAGAGACGGGGTTTCACCATGTTAGCCAGGATGGTCTCGATCTCCTGACCTCGTGATCCGCCCGTCTCGGCCTCCCAAAGTGCTGGGATTACAGGCTTGAGCCACCGCGCCCGGCGGTCATATGATTTCTTTTGCCTTCGTTCTGTTAATGTGATGTATTATGTTAATCAATTTTTGTGTTGATCATGCTTGAGCCATCTTTTATTCAAAGAATATATCCCACTTGGTCATGATGTATATAGCGGAGGGGAGTCAGGGATGGAGGCCAAGTTGGGCTGATTTTCCTGCTGCTGCTAGAAGGAAGCCAATTAATGGGAGAAGACTTGAGTTGGGGCTTAGGGAGAGAATCAGTTGTGGTTCTCATGAGTTAGAGTATAAAAGGAATCACACTAAGGCTAGGATGAAGCTGTTATCATCGATGCAGTTATATAAGATTGCCTGGATGGCTGCCGTGTTAGTGTCTGCTCGGGTGTGCCATCTGCCGATTAGCAGGAAAGACATGATTCCTATGCCCTCTCAGTCAATGAACAGTTGGGAGAGATTATTGGCAGCAACTAGAATTAGTATTGTGGTGAGGAAAATAAGTAGATACTTAAAAAATTGGTTGATGTTTGGGTCTGAGCCTGCATACCATAGTGAGAATTCTATAATAGACCAAGTGATGAATAGTGAAACTGGAATAAATATCATGGAAAAATAATCTAGTTTGAAGCTTAGTGAGAGTTCTAGTGTTTGAACTGCTGTTCAGTATCAATTTGAGATAATGGCTTATTGGTCTAGACATGTAAATATTGTTGTAGGGAGGAGGCTGGTAATAAAAAGTGGATGTGATAATTGTCTTTACATAGTGCGAGTATGAGTTCTTTTTGCCAGGGTTGATGAGAGTGATGATGATCGGGGAGGTTAGAGAGATTAGGGTTATTATGGTGATGGAAGTATACATGATTGTTACTTTTATTTGGAGTTGCACCAATATTTTTGGTTCCTAAGACCAATGGATAACTGCTATCCTTTAAAAGTTGAGAAAGCCATGTTATTAGACATGGGGCATGAGTTAGCAGTTCTTGCAAGCTTTCTCAGTAAATAAGAAGTAGTGGACATCTGTGATTAGATTCACAATCTAATGTTTTGATTAAACTATATTTACAGGAGGTAAACCCCAAAATAATCTTAGGGTTAAGGGATAGGAGGATAATGGGGAAGAGGTGTATGAATATTAGTGTATTCTCTCATGTAAGGGAGGGTTTCTTTCTTTTTTTTTTTTTGAGACGGAGTCTCGCTTTGTCGCCCAGGCTGGAGTGTAGTGGCCGGATCTCAGCTCACTGCAAGCTCCGCCTCCCAGGTTCACGCCATTCTCCTGCCTCAGCCTCCGGAGTAGCTGGGACTACAGGCGCCCGCCACCTCGCCTGGCTAATTTTTTGTATTTTTTAGTAGAGACGGGGTTTCACTGTGTTAGCCAGGATGGTCTCGATCTCCTGACCTTGTGATCCACCCATCTCGGCCTCCCAAAGTGCTGGGATTACAGGCTTGAGCCACCACGCCTGGCCATGGAGGGTTTCTTATTATTGATATGGTATATAAGTGTTCCTCACTGTGTTGTGATAACTATGTAGAGGGAGTATAGGGCTGTAATTAGCATGTTGAGTCCTATGAATACAATAGTAATATTTGATCAAGAAAATGAGGCCATTAGTACAAGGAGTTCTCCCACTAGGTTAACAATGGGGGGTAGGGCAATGTTAGCGAGGTTTGCTGCAAGTCATCAGAAGGTTATTAGTGGGAGTAGGGTTTCAAGTCCTCGGGAGAGTATTATAATATGGCTATGGGTTCGTTCGTAGTTTGAATTTGCTAGGCAAAATAGTAAGGATAAAGTAAGTCCATGGGCAATTACAAGGACAATTGTGCCAGTGAAGCTTCAGGGTTTTGGATAAGGATGGCTACGATAACAAGATCTATGTGACTTACGGAGGAGTATGCAGTGAGTGACTTTAGGTCTGTTTGTTGTAAGCAAATGGAGCTTGTTATAGTTATGCCCCACAGGGATAGAATAAGGAAAGGGTGGGCTATATATTCCGTCAAAGGATTGAGAACAAAGGTAAGTCGTATTATGCCATAACCGCCTAGTTTTAGGAGTACTGTGGCGAGTACTGTCGAGTCGGCGATAGGGGCTTCAACATGGGCTTTGGGGAGTCATAGATGAAGACCATATAAGGGTATTTTTACTGTGAAGGCCATTATGCATGCTTGCCACATGAGGTTGCTGGATCAGGAGGTCAACAGCTCTTGAGTGGTGAGTGTTAGTAATATTATGTTTAGTGAGCCCAGGGCATTATGAGTATAAATGAGTATAATAAGTAAAGGGAGGGAGCCTACTAGTGTATAAAATAGGAAGTATGTGCCTTCATTAAGGCATTCTGGTTGATTACCCCACCGGGTGATAATGACTAAGGTAGGAATAAGTGTAGTTTTGAAGAGGATGTCGAATATAATTAGCTCTGTGGCTGTGAATGTTATGATCAGGGAGACTTGTAGGGAGATCAGTATGGAGAGGTAGAGTTTTTTCCGTAACAGGGGTTCACTGGATAGGTGGTACTGGCTTGCTATAATTATGAGAGGCAGGAGTCAGCCTGTTAGTATTAGAAGGGGCGTTGCTACTGGGTCAGAGGAGAAAGACACTGAATTGTTGAACCGGTTGTCGCTGGTTTGATTAAAGAATAGCAGTGGAATAAAGCTGATAATTAGGCTGTGCATAGTTGCATTAACTCAGATTATGTGGCCCTTAGAGAGTCATGTTAATGGTAGTAATATAACTGTGGGAATAATTATTTTTAGCATTGAAGCAAGTTTAGATTGTGCATGTAGTCTAAGCCATATGTGTTGGAGATTGAGACTAGTAGAACAAGGCCCAGTGCTGCTTCACAGGCAGTGAAAACTAAAACGGCAATAGGCATAATATTAATTTAGGGGGAGTGTATATTTAAGGTTGTAAGGGTATTTCTAATAAATAATGACAATATTATCCCCTCCATGCATAGTAGGGAGGATATTAGGTGTGAGCAGTAGATTAGTACCCCCAAAAGTGAGATAATAAAGGCCAACGCAACGATTATGTAGACAGAGGGCATTTGATGAGTATGATTGCCATAATCTAATGAGTCGAAATCATTTATTTTTGTTTAAACTGCCTACTAATTCAGCTCAGTCCAGCCCCTTTTGAGTTCACTTGTAAGTCAGATTTAGGAGTAAAAGGATAACTAGCATGAGGGATGAATTAATTATTAGTAGCAGGTTGGTTGTTTGAAGCGCTCATGGTAAGGGTAATAATAGAGCAATTTCTAAGTAGAATAATAAAAAGGTGGTGGCAATTAGGAAAAGTTTTATGGAGAAAGGAATGCAGGCTGAGGACAGTGGATTGAACCCACACTCATAAGGGTTAGATTTTTCTATGTAAGTATTAAGTTGCGGTAGTCAAAATGTGATAGTTATTAGTAATAGGGCTAGTAGGGTGTTGATTATTAGGGCTAGTGTTAGGTTAATTACTCTTTTTCAAATATGGTCAAAACTGGTAGATTGGAAGTCAATAGTACTGTTTATACTAAAAGAGTAAGATGCTCATCAGTAAATAGAAACGTACAGGAATATTCACACTACATCTACAAAGTGCCAGTATCAAGCAGCAGCTTCAAAGCCAAAGTGGTGTTTGGATGTAAAATGGTATAGCAATTGGCGGATAAGGCAGGTAGTAAGGAATGTTGATCCGATGATGATGTGAAGTCCATGAAAGCCTGTGGCTATAAAAAATGTTGAGCCATAGACCCCATTGGAGACAGTAAAGGGGGCCTCAAAGTATTCTGAGACTTGTAGAAGGGTGAAGTAGACACTAAAAAGATTGTGATAAGTAGTGCTTGGATTACTTGTTTTCGATCAGACTATGGTGGGCTCAAATAATTGAAACTCCTGATGCGAGCAACACAGATGTATTCAGGAGTGGTACTTCTAGGGGTTTTAGAGGAGCAATGCCTGTTAGGGGTCAGTGTTCTCCTAACTGCAGAGTAGGGGCTAGCCTAGAGTGATAAAATGCTCAGAAGAACCCAGCAAAGAAGAAGACTACTGAAATAATGAATAAAACTATTCTGTATTGGAGGCCTTCTTGGACAGGTACTATGTGATGGCCTTGGTATGTAGTCTCTCGGACTATGTCATGCCATCATTGATATATGGGTTAGTGTATTGGTTAGTAGGCCTAGTGCTAGCAGGGTGGCAGAGTAGAAGTGAAATCATATGGCCAAGCCAGACGTTATTAGGAGGGCTGAAAGGGCCCCTGTTAGAGGTCAGGGACTGAGTTTAACTATGTGGTAGGCATGTGATTAGTGGGTCATTAAGTGTTGTCATGTAAGTAGAGGCTCATTAAGAGTGTAAAAACATAGGCTTGGATTAGGGCGACAGCGATCTCGAGGATAGTCAATAGGATTAAAATTATAAAGACAATCGAAGTTGTGGGGAGATGGTTCATAGTGCTAGTGTGGCACTTCCAATCAGGTGCACAAGTAGGTGGCCTGCTGTGATATTCGCATTAGGCATACATTCAGGGCTACTGGTTGAATAAATAGGCTAATGGTTTCGATGACGACTAGTATGGGGATAAGGGGTGTGGGTGTGTCTTGTGGTAAAAAGTGAGCCAAAGAGTTTTTGGTTTTAAAGCGGAAGACTGTAATTACTGTTCCTGCCCATAGGGGGATTGCTGTGGCTAGATTTATAGATAACTGGGTGGGGTGTAAATGAGTGAGGCAAGAATCTGAGGAGATTGGTTGCGGTAATAAAGATAATTAGGGATATTAGTATAAGGGATCAGGTTCATCCTTTAACACTATGCATTATTATTATTTGTTTTAGGGTAAGTTGAAGTAATCATTGCTGAATAGCAATTAGCCAATCGTCGATAAGGTGCTTGGACGTTGGAATTATTATGGAGGGAAATAAGATGATTGGCACTACAGCAGGTAGACCTAAAATTGTTGGGACAATAAATGAAGTTAAAAGACTTTCGTTCATTTTGATCCCAAGAGTTGTTATGGTTTTGTACACCAATTATTTTTGGTGTAGCCGGTAGGTGATAATTTATATTTAGTACTTTTAGCTGAATGATGAAAGAATAGTGTAAAGATTACTGATATAATAATAACAGGCAATGTGGAAGTATCTAGTTGAGGCATCTCACTGTAGAGAGACAGCACTTCTCTCAGTCTTTAACTTAAAAGGTTAATGCTGGGGCAGCTATACAGTGGCTATGTTAAGTGAGTAGACAGCATGTTTTTAAAGTGAATACAGGTCCTATCTCGAAGATTTTTAGTGGGATTAGCTCTAGGACAATATGCATAAAACTGTGGTTGGCTCTGCAGATTTCTGAGCACTGTCCATAATAGACGCCTGGTCGTATAGCGGTGAATGTAGTTTGGTTTAAGCGTCCAGGGATTGCATCTGTTTTTAAACCTACTGTGGGTACGGTTCATGAGTACAGGACGTCCTGGGATGTGATTATTATATGGACGGGGGTTTCCATTGGAAGGACTACCCGGTTATAGACTTCGAGAATTCGAAGGTCGCCTGGGTTTAAAAATAATGGCGGAAGCATGTAAGAATTAAAAATTAATCCTCCATAATCTGTATATTCGTAAGTTCAGTATCATTGATGTCCAGTTGATTTGATGGTGAAAGAAGGGTTATTGACTTCATGTGTTATGTATAGGATGCCTAGAGATGGGAAGGCAATTAAGACTAGAATGATGGCAGGCAAGATGGTTCAGATGGTTTCTATCTCTTGGGTGTCTATGATGCTAGTGTTAGTCAGTTTTGTTGTGAGTGTTAGAAAAAGAATATACAGAACTAAGAAGCTGATTAGAAAAATAATTATAAGGGCGTGGTCGTGAAAGGCGATTAATTCTTCTATAATAGGGGATGTGGCATCTTGAAGACTTAGTTGAGCTGGGTGAGCCATTAAGGTATACAGGGCTTAACCTGTAACCTAACTTTGACAAAGTTATGAAATAATTTTTCTAATATCTTATTGAAAAAGTCATAGAGGTTATGAGATTGGCTTGAAACCAGTTTTAGGGGGTTCGACTCCTTCCTTTTTCTTCTAGGTTTTATGTAGGCTGGTTATTCAAATGCGTGGTAGGGTGGAGGTTAGCCATATAACCATTCTAAATTAGTGGAAGACTGTTCAATTATTAAAACTTTTCATTTTGAAGCGAAAGCTTCTCGGGTTATGAAAATTGTTAGTATTACTGCTGTCAGGGAGATAAATGAGCCTACAGACGATAGGATATTTCATGTGGTATATGCATTGGGGTAGCCGGAGTAACGCCGAAGTATTCCAGACAGACCAAGAAAATGCTGTAGGGAAAAGGTTAAATTTACGCCTGTGAATATAATAGCAAAATGGGCTTTGGCGTAGGCTTGGTCGAGTGTATAGACTCAAAATAAGGGGAACCAGTGAATAAAGCCTCCTATGATAGCAAATACGGCTCCTATTGATAGAATATAGTGAAAGTAGGCTACAACATAGTATGTGTCCTGTAGCACAATGTCTAATGATGAGTTCGCTAATACAATGTCGGTTAAGCCACCCACTGTGAAAAGGTAAATAAATCCTAGGGCTCCGCGTGTTGCGGGGGATCATTTGGTGTTACTTCCGTGAAGCGTAGCAAGTCAGCCAAAAACTTTCACCAGTGAGAATAGTGATGATTATCGTGACAGAGGTGAAGTAACCTCCTGTATCTACGTCTATTCCTACTGTAAATATATGATGAGCTCACACAATAAACCCTAGGAAGCCAATTGATACTATAGCCCAGACCACGCCCATATACCCAAATGGTTCCTTTTTTCCGTAATAATATGTTACGATGTGGGAGATTATTCAGAAGCCTGGTAGGATGAGGATACAGATTTCGGGGTGGCCGAAGAACCAGAATAGGTGCTGGTATAGGATAGGATCGCCCCCTCCAGCTGGGTCGAAGAAGGTGGTGTTAAGGTTGTTGTCTGTTAATAGTATAGCAATGCCAGCGGCTAGGGACTGCAAGAGAGAGGAGCAGAACTGCTGTGATTAGGACAGATCAGACAAAAACGGGTATTTGGTACTGAGTCATAGCAGGGGGTTTTATATTGATAATTGTGGTGACGAAATTGATAGCTCCTAAAATAGAAGAGACACCTGCCAGGTGAAGTGAGAAGATAGTCAAGTCTACAGAGGCCCCTGGATGAGATAGATTTCCTGCTAAGCGGGGATAAACTGTTCAGCCGGTCCCAGCGCCAGCCTCTACTATAGCAGATTCTTTTCACCAAAGAATCCTCAAAACCTTCAACATCCGCCGTTACACTTACTTTGTTACAACTTCTCTCCTCTATATAAATGTACAGGGGATTTAGTTAAAGTTAGTCCTTAAAATATACTTGAGAAGAGTGACGGGCAGTGTGTGTGTGCTTTATGGCCTTATTCAATTAAGCACTCTGTTCTTAATTTACTGCTAAATCCTCCTTGGGCCCTTAGGTTTCATAAGGGTTATCATGGAATTTTCTGGGGTAGAAAATGTAGCCCATTTCTTACCACCTCATAGGCTACACCTTGACCTAACATTTTTATATAGATACTTGTGCTTACTTTGTGGACTTTACTAGAGTTTGCTGAAGATGGCGGTATATAGGCTGAGCAAGAGGTGGTGAGGTGAATCGGGGTTTATCGATTATAGAAAAGGCTCCTCTAGAGGGATGTGAAGCACCGCCAAGTCCTCTGAGTTTTAAGCTAGTGCTTGTAGTGTTCTGGCGAGCAGTTTTGTTAATTTAATTGTTGAAGTTTAGGGCTAAGCATAGTGGGATATCTAATCCCAGTTTGGGTCTTAGTTATTTTGTATTCAGAAGTATTAAAGCCACTTTCGTAGTTTATTTTATATTAGCTAGGGTTTTTTACAACTTAGATGAAACTTAGCTTTACTGAGGGCAAACCTAAAACACTCTTTACGCCGGTCTCTATTAGCTTGGGTTAATCGTATGGCCGTGGTGGCCGGCACGAAATTAACCAACCCTGGGTGTCAGTATGGCTTAAACTTTCCTTTATTGCTAAAGGCTTATCACCACTGTCTCCCGCGGGGGTGTGGCTGAGCAAAGTGTTTTGAGCTGCATTAATACGTGCTTGATACTTACTCCCTTTGATCGTAGTGATTTAGAGGGTGATTTCACCGGGGCGGGGATACTTGCATGTGTAATCTTACTGAGAGTTAATAGAAAGGCTAGGACCAAACCTATTTGTTTATGGGGCAGTGTAGGTCCGTCTAGATATTTTCAGTGTCTTGCTTTAGATAGTTAAGCTACATAAACTGCATGAATGCGTGGTGTAAATGGGGGTCCAGAAGATACGCGCATGTGCGATTGTGGGGGTAAGAAAAATAAAGAGTGGGGCCGCCTTTGGGGTTGTGTTGGTTTAGGGTATGGGTTTAGTAGCGGACGGATACATGTACTGAATGAAGTGACTGTAAGAGGAGAATTAAATTTGGGGGAGCAGCGGAGTGAAATTAAAAGAAAAAAAAATGCGTTCGTTGAGGGGTAACTGTTGAAAATGCATACAGCCTAAAGATAAAAATTTAGGCTCTGGCTGAATTAGATTGAGGCTTTTTTGTTTTAGGGGATTGAAAAAGGTGTCTTTCCTGGTTTAATGAGGCAAGAGATGGAGGGAGGGGGGGTTGCGGAATTTTATCTTAGGCTTTCGTGTGAGAAGCCGTAAGAAGCTGTAAGTTTAGTAATTATTGTTATGTCCTACAAGCATGAATTAATTAACACCTTGTGGTAGTTACGCGCGGCTGGAATACTGAACGTAGGTGCGATTAATAATGAGAGTGTACTAGGAATTAAAGACAGATCCTGCAACATAAGGTGCGCCGCAGACAAGCCTTCTGCGATGTGATCGCGTGCATACCCGAAAGTTAAAATACCAAATG
Source organism: Colobus angolensis palliatus (assembly GCF_000951035.1). Lineage (NCBI taxonomy): Eukaryota > Metazoa > Chordata > Mammalia > Primates > Cercopithecidae > Colobus > Colobus angolensis. The sequence goes on along the minus strand of NW_012115156.1, from coordinate 2,801,041 downwards.
CATGGAGAGCTCCCATGACTGGTTAATAGGGTGATAGACCTGTGATCCATTGTGATGTCTTATTTAAGGGTAACGTGTGAGCGATCTGAGTTCCATGGCCGTGAGGTAAGAACCAGATGCCGGATACAGTTCAGGATAGCTACCCCCAAGTGTTATGGGCCTGGAGCGAGGAGAGTAGCACGCTTGTGCGGGATATTGATTTCACGGAGGATGGTGAGCGAGAAACCACCATCTTGAGGGGGATATCTGTAGTGACGAGGATTTATTCGATTTGAATGTGCTATGTCCAGTGAAACGACTGAATGTACTATCTATGGTTAAAAGTGTGGTCGATATTCCCGGGGAAGGGCATGGACTTTTGGAGGCGTGAGTTTAATGTGTTAACAGTTGGTTAAGCGTTTATAGTTCTGGCTTGTAAGCATATACTGCGAGCAATGATTGTACCGGGTACCTTCGTATGTACTATGTACAGTTAAACACTTATAGTACTATATAATATTCGTGTTGGCTAGCAGTAATGTACGATATACATAACATTATTATGGGCAGGTCACTACTTGGGTTGTACCCAAAATAGGTGCCTCATCAGAACACAGAGAGTAGTTTAAATTAGAATTTTAGCCTTGGGTGCTGATGGTGAAGTCAAGTACTTTCTCTCTGAGTTGTCCTGGGGAGAAGGTCTCCATTCCCGGTTTACAAGGCAGGTGTATTGGCTCATACTACAAGGGCAGGTTCATTTGAGTAGTTTATTTTCGATTAGAGCACACTGTAATGTGCTGTTAAAATCAGTTTGCTAGCATTTTGTTAAGGATATTTGTATCAACATTTATAAGGGATAGTGGTCTACAGTTTTCTTGCAGTGTCTTTGGCTTTGGTATCAGATTAATAATAGACTCATAAAATGAGGGCATTTAAAGAAATTCCTTGCTATTACATATATTTTTAAAGTATCAGATATTTTTAAAGTGTCAGATAAATTTACATTAACTCTTCTTTAGTTTGTTTTCTTTTTCCAATTCAACAAGTTATAATGTTAGGCTGTGAATTTGAGATCTTTGTTTTAATGTAAGCATTTATCAGTGTATCACGTAAGTTTTGGTATGCTGTTTTCATTTCCATTTGTCTCCAGGTATTTTCTGATTTCCCTTGTTATTTATTTTTTGATCCATTGGTGGCTTAAGAATGTATTGTTTTATTCGCACAAATTTGCAGGGTATTTTCCAGTCTTCCTTCAATTATTCATGTCTAACTTCTTCCAACCATTGTTGGAGAAAATATTTTGTATGATATCTATCTTTTAAAATCTATTGAGACTTAATTTGTGACCAAATACATAGACTATCATGGACAATGTCCCACATGCACTTAGGAAAATTGTGTATTATGTTGTTGGTGGTTATAATGTTCTTGCATATGTCTATTAGATTAGCTATTTTATTGTGTCAAGTGCTCTATTATCTTACTTATCTTCTTTCTGGATGTCCTATTCATTACTGAGTGTGGGGCATTGAACTGTTACTGTGGAACTGTCTATATCTCCCTTCAATCCTGTCAATTTTTGCTTCATACATTTTTGATGTCCTATTATTAGGTATGTAAATATTTATAACTATATTTCTTGCTATATCTTTTTCTTGCTAATAAATAATGTTCTTCCTGATCCTCATAACCTTTTTTGAATTAAAGTCTCTTTTTTCATTATTTTAATCCTTGATTGGAATGTTTAGTCTATTTACATTTAAAACAATTACTGCTAAGAAGAAACTTCTGTCCTTTAGATAATTGTTGTCTGTAAACCTTTTAAGATTTAAGAGTTTTTGTCCCTCATTTTGTGCATTATGTCTTCTTTTCTGTTTTCTTGTAGTGAAATATTTTAACTATCATTTCATGTTCTCTTGTGTACATTCCATACCTACTTGGTTTGTGGCTCATTTTGATAATTGTTTTCTATAAGCCTTTTAAGTTTTTTTGTGCCTCATTTTGTGCAATATTGTCTTACCTGTTTTTTTTTTGTAGTGAAATATTTTAACTATCATTTCATGTTCTCTTGTGTATATTCCATAACTACTTGATTTGTGCTTATGATGGGGATTGATTACATTTGATATATTAAAGTTATTACACTCTAATTTGAATTTACATCAGCTGAAATTCAATAACATACAAAAACTCTGCTTTTATACAGTTTCATCCTCACTCCTTTCATTATCAATATCACAACATTACACCTTTATACATGTCTGCTCAAAAGTATAAACTAATAATTGTTTTTGTATAATGCATTTTTCTCTTAAATTAAGTAGAAAACAAAATGTAAAATTATAAACCAAAGTTCCAATAATACTAATTTTTGGACTAATAGTTATTTTTGAAACAATTTATTAGTGCCTTTAATGTAGACAAAAAGTGGAGTTACAAACCATTTTTATAACAATACTAGTTTTTATAAATGCTCATATGTTTACCTGTCCTGAGATATTTATTTCTTCATATGACTTCAAGTTACTATCTATTCTCCTTCCATTTCACCCTCCAGGACTCCCTTAAAAATTTATTGCACAACAGCTCTAGTAGTAATAAACTCCCTCTGCTTTTGCTTATCTGGGAATGTCCTAATTTCTCTCTTACTTTTCAAGACTATTTTGCTGGATATAGAATTCTTGGTTGACTTTTTTTTCCTTTTAAGCACCATTAAAATTAGTTCACTGCCTTCTGACCTCAAAAGTTTCTGATGAAAAATATGCTGATACTTTTGCTGAAAATCTCATGCATGTGAATTGTTGCTTCTCTCTTCTTGTTTAAAGGATTTTATAATTATCTTTGGCTGGCAACAGTTTGATTACAATGTGTCTCAGGAAGGGTCTATATATTTCTTAAGTTACTCATATGTTTATTTTATCTTTCTTTCACTGCTTTTTTTTATTATTATACTTTAAGTTCTAGGGTACATGTGCACAACATGCAGGTTTGTTACATATGTATACATGTGCCATGTTTGTATGCTGCACCCATTAACTTGTCGTGTACATTAGATTTATATCCTAATGCTATCCCTTCTCCCTCCCCCCTCCCCTCATTGGGCCCTGTTTTTTGTGCTCCCCTTCCTGTGTCCAAGTGATCTCATTGTTCAATTCCCACCTATGAGTGAGAACATGTGGTGATTGGTTTTCTGTTCTTGCGATAGTTTGCTGAGAATGATGGTTTCCAGCTGCATCCATGTCCCTACAAAGGACATGAAGTCATCCATTTTTATGGATGCATAGTATTCCATGGTGTATATGTGCCACATTTTCTTAATCTAGTCTGTCACTGATGGACATTTGGGTTGATTAAAAGTCTTTGTTATTGTGAATAGTGTTGCAATAAACATACGTGTGCATGTGTCTTTATAGCAGCATGATTTATAATCCTTTGGGTAGCCCAGTAATGGGATGGCTGGGTCAAATGGTATTTCTAGTTCTAGATCCTTGAGGAATCGCCACACTGTCTTCCACAATGGTTGAACTAGTTTACAGTCCCACCAACAGTGTAAAAGTGTTCCTATTTCTCCACATCCTCTCCAGCACCTGTTGTTTCCTGATTTTTTAATGATTGCCATTGTAACTGGTGTGAGATGGTATCTCACTGTGGTTTTGATTTGCATTTCTCTGATGGCGAGTGATGATGAGCATTTTTTCATGTGTCTGTTGGCTGTATGCATGTCTTCTTTTGAGAAGTGTCTGTTCATATCCTTTGCCCACTTTTTGATGGGGTTGTTTGTTTTTTTCTTGTAAATTTGTTTGAGTTATTTGTAGATTCTAGATATTAGCCCTTTGTCAGATGAGCAGATTGTAAAAATTTTCTCCCATTCTGTAGGTTGCCTGTTCACTCTGGTGGTAGTTTCTCTTGCTGTGCAGAAGCTCTTTAATTTAATTAGATCCCATTTGTGAATTTTGGCTTTGTTGCCATTGCTTTTGGTGTTTTAGAGATGAAGTCCTTGCCCATCCCTATGTCTTGAACGGTATTACCTAGGTTTTCTTCTAGGGTTTTTATGGTTTTAGGACTAACATTTAAGTCTCTAATCCATCTTGAATTAATTTTCATA
>NW_012115156.1:2794751-2795295 GCF_000951035.1 Colobus angolensis palliatus | reverse complement strand
TTATTGCCTCAATTTCAGAACCTGCTATTGGTCTATTCAGGGATTCAACTTCTTCCTGGTTTAGTCTTGGGAGAGTGTAAGTGTCCAGGAAAGTATCCACTTTTTCTAGGTTTTCTAGTTTATTTGCATTGAGGTGTTTATAGTATTCTCTGATGGTAGTTTGTATTTCTGTGGGGTTGGTGGTGATATTCCCTTTAACATTTTTTATTGCGTCTATTTGTTTCTTCTCTCTTTTCTTCTTTATTAGTCTTGCTAGAGGTATACCAATTTTGTTGACCTTTTCAGAAAACCAGCTCCTGGATTCATTGATTTTTTTGGAGGTTTTTTTGTGTCTCTAGCTGCTTCAGTTCTTCTCTGATCTTGGTTATTTCTTGCCTTCTGCTAGCTTTCGAATGTGCTTGCTCTTGCTTCTCTAGTTCTTTGAATTGTGATGTCAGGGTGTCAGTTTTCGATCTTTCCAGCTTTCTCTTGTGGTCATTTAGTGCTATAAATTTCCCTCTACACACTGCTTTAAATGTGTCCCAGAGATTCTGGTATGTTGTAT
>NW_012115156.1:2781456-2794404 GCF_000951035.1 Colobus angolensis palliatus | reverse complement strand
TCTGTTGATTTGGGGTGGAGAGTTCTGTAGATGTCTATTACATCTGCTTGGTGCTGAGTCGAGTTCAATTCCTGGATATCCTTGTTAACTTTCATGTCTTTTATCAAACTTGAGATGCTTTTGGCTATTGTTTTTTCAAATAACCTGTTTCTCTTTCTAGTGTCCTTCTGATCCTTCCATAATGCATTTGTTGGTTTGTTTGAAGATATCCCACTAGTCTCTTAGGTGCTGTTTACTTTTTTTCAATCATTTTTTTTCCTCAGATGTAATAATTTCCAGTGTCTTATCTTCAAGTTCAATGATTCACTCTTCTGCTTGTCAAAATTTGCCTTTTAGGCTCTCTAGTAATTTTTTATTTCAGTTATTGTATTTTTTTAGCTCCAGAACATCTTATTGGTTTCTGTAGGTTTATATCCCTTTGTTTATATATTTTGTACATACACTCTTTTCTTGACATTATCCATATCTTTATTTAGTTCTTTGAGTATCTTTAAGATAGCAAGAACTTTTAGGAAAGTCTTTGTCTAGTAGGTCTGACATCTGGTCATTCTTTCTGGAGAATTTTTTTTCCTTTGAATGGGCTATACTTTGTTTCTTTGTATGCGCTGTGAGTCTGTTGTTAAAAACTGGATATTTGAAACTAATGATGTGTTAAAACTGGAGATAAAATTTTCCTTCTTTCCCAGGGGTTTTGTTTTTGTTTTATTCTTTATTGTGTTTCATTCTTTATTAGCTTTAATATGTCTTCATCTTCATGTCATGTCTGACATGTAAACTTAAGATCTTTTCACATCTTTTCCGATTCTATACCTTTCCCTGACCATGTGCAGTAACTTTCCAATTTCCCTCATACATATAGTTGCTTTTAAATATCTGAATGTCTGGCTCTAAAAGGGGGAAAGACAAAAATGAAGGGAGAGTACAAGGCACTGGCCCTTTAAATCCCTTAGTTGTTTTAAGCAGAGGGGGAGGAACTTACAATCGTGCATGGAGGGTGAGTGCAACAATAGCTGCCTACCTATGTGTCTGTACTTCTGTGATCAGAAGCAGCAGTCTGTGATCAGAGCACAAATTCCTAATACCTGTAGAACAGGTTTCTTTTTGCCCACTCTACCTCCTGAAAATCATGTATAAACTGCTCCATAAACATGCACAGCTATCTTCAATTTGGTTGGAGGTAGAAGATAGGTAGCCACTGCTGAGCTAAAAGTTAAAATTTACTAAAATTATCTGCAATTTACTGGCAAGACATCTCCTGAAAGTTTAAAGCCTTCAATAGACTTAAAAGTTCCAAAGTATTCATACAAAACCAATCTGCCAGTGTGATTGTTGTCTCGGTGGGAAGACAGATTCCTAGTGCTTCCTACTCCATCAACCTATAAGAATCTTCTTAGTACCTATATTTTGCATTGATGCTTATAATGTCATTCCAAATAAATATCAAATGAGGCACAACATGTTGTATCAATAAAAGTTTCATGGGAATGAAAATAAAAGTGGTTTGCCTTCTGACATTTTATTATAAAAATTTATAAATATGAAACATTAAAAAAATTATAGCAAACCCTCACACAGCTAGTTCATAGAGTCTATCATCAACATTTTTACAGAAGGTTCTACTCAAATACAAATTCTATAAATTAGTGCTAGGTAAACTTGTGCTAGTAACTTAACCTCCCTGAACCTAGAAAAGGGGGATAAGGATAGTACTTACTTCATGCATTGCTGTTAACAGTTACATGATATCTACGCAGAGTACTTAACCTAGTACCAGGCATAAGGTAGATATTCAGTCAGCATAAGTTATAGTAATTAGCATTTGCTGAATTAGTGTATGAAAACATAATGAGGTTCCTGAAGATGCTCCTTTAAGAATTTTAATAACTTTAATATCATTTCAGCTGCTGGATGAATGACAGTAGTGTCTTTAAGGTCTAGTATACTGAAGAGTATGAAAATGAAAATTTTTCCTTAATTAGCTGAGCCAATGTACCTACATAAGAATTGCAGCCCAGTTATTGACTGTCCTGTTTACATGCAATGAAATAGGGTCTCTGAGTCTCCTTGGAATTTTTTCATAAAAGTAAAAAAAATGGAGGAAATGCTATACTTTCTGATTTATCAATGTACAGTGTAATTACTGGCCCTGAGTTTTAGTTGTCTGTCGGAGCAAAAAGGGAGGCAGGTGAAGGCCTAAACTAGGGTCAGACAGGAAATAGAAAAGCCCTGGAATAATCTTGCCAAGACAGAGTCCTAGGCCTCTTTCTCTCCCCAGGTTGCATTACTGTCCCTGAGGAGACCGAGGGCATGTGTTTAGGTTAGGGCAAGATAGGAGGTGCTAAGTAGGTCCAGGTGGAATTCTTTAAGACAAACTGGCTTTTTTCCAGCTTCAGGTCATGCTCACATACTTTATACAGCTGCATTGCTGCTTAAAGTGCAGCTGGTGTGTTCTCCCTTGTCCAAGAATGGTTTGGACTATTCCTAAAACTTTATGTAAGTGGTTTTAAAAACCATCAGAAAGATGCACTTTGGTAACAAGAAAAAAAAAAAGAGACAAAAACAAAAGATTTCAGTATGCTAGAATCACTCAACCATAATTTTAGAGATAGTGCACAGTATGGGCCAATTCCTCATTTTTTTTACAGAAGATTACTGTATCATTGATAAATCAGGCTGCACAATTTCCTAGAATGAGTACATTGTATTAGAATATTGGAATCCAATTTTTATGGTAACTCTTTTCCTCTTATGGGGTCCTTGGTTACATCATGATACAACTTTGGGTTCAATATTTTTCTGTGCTTATGCTCTTATTGATCTTATCCAATTCAAAAATATTATGATAAGTGAATTGAATCTTAGGTCTTTGAAGCTGCACAGTTACAAAATCAGCTTTTCTTTATTTCTCCTATGATGAGTAAACATTAGTGAAAAACATTGAATGTACTGAATATTTTAAATACTGAGCAGGCTCCTTAAAGATGTTAATTATTATATTTAAATAGATTTGAAACAAACTACTTTCATCATATAGTGAATGCTATTGTATATATTCCCCATGATCTATCATTAACTTAAATCATATTTTCTGAATTATTTATAAAAACATTTCAAATGTGAATTCACGGAATTTTAAAAAATACTTTTCTTGTCAATTCCAAGAAATCCAGTTCTGAAAAGTTTTCAAATGTTAGTGAAGGCTTTTCAGGCTACTTGAATGCACCTGCTTGATCAGACCTTCAACAAAGTATTTTCATTGGCAAATATGTAATTTATGAATAAATAAGGAGTTGGATCCCAAGAAACTGGAATAATAAGCTCAGTGCATTAAAGTCTTTGTGCAAAGGCTTGCATGATGTTTCTACTAAACTTTTGAAAAATTAATTTCACCAAGTCCAAGTGCTTTGGATACAAGGGGATGACTACCTACAGAGGCCTTTTCACACATTGCTACCACCGTCAGCGGTTCTTTTTTATTAGCTCTCTTGGCAGCTCAGCAGGCCCTCAGGAGAGTCCACGGTAGACTTCTTTCAGGTATGTATGTATGTGTGTGTGTGTGTCTGTGTGTTGTGTACTGAGCCAGGGGATGGCTATGCATCCACCCCACCCCCACATCAAAATGTTTCCCCTTGGATGAACAATCCTGCACTGTGAGTACTCTGCAGGTGTCTCTGGGTGTCAGCTGGCCTCTGTTTATTATTCGTGTGCTGTGTACAGGGAGGCCCAGCTGGCCATCACTAACAAGTCTCTGCAAATGGGTCAAGGAAATGAAAATAAAGCCTGTACAGCAGGAACTTTTAGGGTCTGGGGTTTTGCTGGCAAATACTGCCCAAGTTCCTCTTTAGGTGCTACTTTAAAATTGCTACTTGTTTGACTTGGACAAGACTTCACATGGAGAGGCCGTGTGAGATTTGCGAAGGGGGGCCCAGCTGGAAGCAGGTGTGCCACTTTTCATTTTCTCTTTTACCAGGAGAACACATCTTCTGCTCAGTTCTGAGGCATTTCCTTTCTTTAGAAGCTTGTTTGTATAATTTGTTTTCCCAAAATGAGGGAGGTGGGGGTTACTATTAAAGGAGTTAAGAATCATTCCCATGATTTTGAACTATTTTGTTTTTCAAACCTATTAATCAAAGTTGAACAAGAAGAAGTAAACATCTATTAAAATTTAAAACCTTTTTCTCTTCAACTTACATTTTCAGTGACCCAAGAACAAGAATGAATCTTTCTTATCAAGATTGTTCTGTGATGAATTTCTAAATTATAATGCACAGGAAGGATGGTGGTTTACTTAGTAGGATTACTCATGGTAAAGTGTGTATCAAATTTAATAACAATTACAATAGTCAAGAACAATTTCTACTGAAGGAATCACTACTTTGTTGAAGTCACTTAGTGCAACTCTTTTATGATCAATGAGGTCTGTGATCGCCTTGGACACTTTGCCTGATAACTACTCTAATAATATTCTGGACCCGGTTCACTGCACTTAAAAGGATCTAGTAAAATTATCAGTGGTTCAGGATTATTAATCTGGGGATCCTTTAACCGGTGCTCAGTGCTTACACAATTTCTCTCTCAATAATGATCTGTGTTATCCCAAATCACAGCTTATTATTTAAGAAGTTTCTATGTATTATATTCTTAAAGCCAGTCATCAGCCATAAAATGTTATTCTTTCATTTATTCACTCACTCAGTGAGCATTAACTGAAACACTAGTGTTTGCTGGGCAATATGGCAGGCAAGGAAATGCAGACACAAAGAGAATGATTCTGTCTTTCCAGCCCCTGTCTGCCCACCCACCACACTGACTTGCAGCAACCATAGGGATCCTTTTAAAACACGAGTCAGACCATGTGGCTCTTCTAATCAAAACTGCTACAATCCCCTCTGAGGCCTTAAAGACTCATCTGGCTCCTCCGTCCCTCCCCACCCTTGGGTCCTACCCGTCCCCTGCCCCACTATGCTCCAGCAATACTGGCCTTAAACACACTGAGCATTCTCCCCACTCGCTTGCCCCACAAATGGTAGTTGCGTATTTCTCTATTACACCCATCTCTCCTTTACTCCTGATCTGATTCTGTTCTCAGTAATCTCTAGCTTTTGTCTCATCTCTTAAGTTTCCTAAGGAAAGAGCTTTTGTATTTCATTTTCTCTCTTGTATCCTTGTGCCTGGAACAGGCTTCATATGGTAGAAATTCAATAAATATTTATTAAATGAATGAATGAATGCATAAAGATCTGACCTTTAGTCTAATTAGAAGGAGGTATGTGAATAATCATAATATCATCATGAAAGATTATAGTGTCACAGGATGTTGAAATACTTACATACCTGTCTATATTTCTTAAATGTATATCAATATACAAATCTACATGGCATTAAAGGTGTGTTCAGAAGCGAAGGAAAGCAGTATTTGTTTCAAGCTTTCTTGCTATTTATTTTGGCTGCTGTGATATAATTCTCTTATCGCTTTTCAGACTCTCTGGAGATTGAAAACAAAAACAACAACAACAACATAAGAAGGGGGAAAAAGTCTTAGTCTTCCAAGAATATGTAGCTGCTTCTCAAGAACTTTGGCTGGGCATTTAGAATTAATCTGATGAAAATTGCTCCTGAGGCTTTGACTAGTTGCAAGAATGGAGCCCTTTTTAGAGTCTAAACTTAATATAAGACCCTAAACTTAATATAAGGCTCTAAATTTAATATAAGACTTTTTTCAGTCTTATATTAAGGATCTCATAGTACTTACTGAGGCAAAAAGTTTTTTTGGATTTTATGAATTGGGGTGTTCCCCTGTAGATCTTTTCAGTTTAGGAAACTAGAAAAAAAAAATTAAAATCAGTTTACATAGAGATCATTATTTTAGCCTAAGTGAATAAATCTATTGCTTCCCTACTTACTGTTTTCATGAGTTATTCAATTTATTCCTCCACATCAGTTATCATTTTCCCCCCTTTTACTTATCTAGAAATCAAGTTAATTTTGACCACCTACTTGGCTTATTTCACTTGAAAACTTACTTATGTCTTGTGGATATGGCTAGCTCATTAGTATCATTTTTATCTGATTCCATTCTCTCAACTGTTTCCAAAACCTACCAGTTGGTTTAATTCCTCTTTCAGTCAACATTCTTAACACTCCTAACCAGAAGCCCTAGGTCATCTGCATTCACTGAACTAGGCTTGGCTTTTAGTTCCAAATACTTTTATACAAATGTTGTTCTAAAACTCTCCTGTGACTCTTTTGTAGCCCCCAGATAATCACTCTTTTTACTCTCTAAATTTGTTATTGCTCTGACAGAGTATATTGTCTCTGCTTGAAGCTTTCATAAATCCTACATAGCTTCTTCTGAGGATTCATCACTTAAATGTTATCACTTTGGCGTTCTCTTGCTTCACATTAAAGCAATTTCATATACAGTGACGTCCTAATTAAAGAAAATCACATCTTTCCAGTTCTCCTAACATTGCATATGCCCATCAATCCTTTTAAGTGATCATCTGTGTCATTCTGAGTTACATGTACACACTGTTCAAACCCCACTTATAACACTGAGAAGTTATTTTCTTTTCCAAGATACTTTCAACTTATCTCCCTTCAATGTGCTTCAGTATATTAGGTGTTTTTGATTCTATTCACGCTTAAGTATTCTGTTTAGAAAACTCTAAAATTATTTTGAGATAAATAGTACATTTCCATGGCCATAGATGACATTTTCATGTGACAACTCACTGTTTTTAGTGTCTTATGGCAAACTGTTATAAATTCCAAATCTGTTTTGGTAGCTCTCTTTGATCTGCTTTTTTTCAATTTCAGAAAATTATTATACATTCAAATTTCTTTTGGTGAGAGAGGTGAAGGGGGTTTGATGACTTTTTGTATGTCCTTGAAATAATGTAAGACTATCCAGTGATGCATTAAAAAGAAGAATGAATGAGTGACTAACGTAAAGAAGATTGTAAAACTTCAATAACTTCACTATTCAAGTAATTGCAAAGGCATTGTCAGATACAGCAGCAGAGCCAAATACAATATAAGAGTCCCAAGTACATATAAAATAATTTAGTATACAAGGAGGTAGTATTTCAAAGAAAGGGTGAAAGGACAGTTTCTTTAATAAAAGCTATTGGAAAAAAGATGACAAACTATTTGGAACCAAACCAAACAAAATTTAAACAAAATAATTACTTTCTAAAATTGAAATAGATTAAAGATGACTAAAATATGAATCACCCTAAATGTCCATCAACGATAGACTGGATAAAATCATGTGGAATCTATACACCACGGAATACTATGCAGTTATAAAATGGAATGAGATCATGTCCTTTGCAGGGACGTGGATGGAGTTGGAAGCCATCATCTTCAGCAAACTAAGGCAGGAACAGAAAACCAAATACCGGATGGTCTCACTTATAAGTGGGAGCTGAATAATAAGAACACATGGACACATAGGGAGGAACAACCACACTCACACTGGGGCCTGTCAGAGGCAGGAGGTTGGGGAAGAGAGAGCACAGGAAAAATAGCTAATGGATACTGGGCTTAATACCTAGGCATTGGGATGATCTGTGCAGCAAACCACCATGGCACATTTACCTATGTAACAAACTTGTACATCCTGCACATGTACCTCTGAACTTAAAATAAAAGTTGAAGAAAGCAAAGAAAAGTATAAGAGCATTAGAAGAAAATAATGCCACAAGGAGAAAGTAAAAAAGAAACATAGATACAATTAAGAGGCAAAGAGAAAACCGGAAAAAAATAGTTGTTTATATTTACATACAAAAATGCTTTGAACAAGAAATAATTATAATTGCATTCTATGTGCCAAATTTGTTCTAAATGTGAATCACTGATGATGGTACCTGCTCTCATGAAGCTTCTAGTCTAATGGAATTAAATTTTTATGTTATTAAATATGTAGCCACATAAATGAATATCCAGTTAGAATCCATGAAGAAAGATTACATGATGACATAAGGGACCAAGGGAATCTAATGTGTATTTTGGGGTCTAGAAGACCACATTAAGGTACTTGAATTTGTAATGTAACTTTAATGTATTCATATTAATCTTGTAAAATCAATTATTTTTAATTTATTCACATGTCAATATTAATAAAACATAAAATACAAACTTTTAATAGCAAATATAGTATTATTTATCAGTTTTCATATCAATAATATACTATGTAATATATTCTTAACATATAGAGAACTCTTCAATTTAATAAAGAAAACTGTACATTTAACCTAACAGAAAGAAAATGGACGAGCAAATGAATATGCAGGTCATCATAGAAAATTCACAAATACTCAGTAAACACATGGAAAATATTCAACCTTGTTATGAAAAATGAATTTAAAACAACATATATTTTTATGGCTTTAATTGGCATAATGAAAGATAACTTTCAAATACTCTCAAACATGTGTGGTCAGCAAATGAATGTAATTTTTCTGTAGGAAAATTGAGAAATCACAACCTTAAATTTCTGTGTGCCCTTTGCTCCAGGAATTCTACACAGAGATATGTGTCTTAAGAAAACTTTCATGAATCTGCACTAACAAGTATACACAAGGATACTTTCTGCAGAAGCATTTTAATAGCCGAATTTTTCAAGCAATCAGAAGTCCATTAAGTAAACATGTAGTTCATTCTTTCATTGAAATATTGTGTAACAGTTCAGAAGGATATGAACATACATAATGGGATTAAAACCATTCATATTTTACTAAGCTACAATATAGATTATTATGCATTTCATTAAATGACTCTATTTTTATAATAAAATTATTATATATAGAAAATGTTAATTGTAGTCATGTTTCTGTAACTATCTAAAAAAGGATCTCTTCGTGTTCTGCTGTAATTTTACATTTTGTTATAAACATTTACTACTTTAGTAAAAAAATGAAAGCAATGTTTATATAAAGGAAGAAAACAAAAAGTTTAAGCTGAACATTGTTGAACTTAAGATGGTTTAGAAAGATTCTTCGTCTTACACAGCATTCCCTGTAAGCAGATTTTTGATGAATATTTGCATGGAGAATGTGATAAGCAGTTCTTATATGAACATTTACATGGTGGAGCTTTTCTGGGGTGTGCTCAATGGACCAACACTTATGGAGGGTAGGGAAACAGGAATAGGCAGAGGGAGAAGTTGATTTATGATGCAGTTGCAATAAATGGCTCAACTAATCCTCTAGGGGCCTGTGCAGCTGGGATGGCCTTCAGAGATGTCCTAATTAGGGCAAACGGGATAGGCCCCTTTTTTTTTTTTTACTTTTATTATTATTATTATTATACTTTAAGTTCCAGGGTACATGTGCACAATGTGCAGGTTTGTTACATATGTATGCATATGCCATGTTGGTGTGCTGCACCCATTAACTCATCATTTACATTAGGTATATCTCCTAATGCTATCCTTCCCTCCTTCCCCCTCCCCACAATAGGACCCAGTGTGTGATGTTCCCCTTCCTGTGTCCAAGTTTTCTCATTGTTCAATTCCCACCTATGAGTGAGAACATGCAGTATTTGGTTTTCTGTTCTTGCAATAGTTTGCTGAGAATGATGGTTTCCAGCTGCATCCATGTCCCTACAAAGGATACGAACTCATCCTTTTTTATGGCTGCATAGCATTCCATGGTGTATATGTGCCACATTTTCTTAATCCAGTCTCTTTTAATGCTTTCTCTCAACCTCACCATCGCTGCATACAGGTTGCCTGCAGGGACAGAGTCTAACCTGGGACAAAGAAGCTTATTTTGCAGAAAGTAATTCTTGGAAGGCAATGAACTTCCTGTAGCAGAGAGTGGCTCTGACCTAAAGGTCAATCCTGGGAACTGCAATAGCATGCACTATACCAAACTTGTCCAACCCACGGCCCCGGGGCTGCATGCGGCCCAAGACAGCTTTGAATGCAGCCCAACACAAATTCATCAACTTTCTTGAAATATCATAAGGTTTTTTTGCATTTTTTTTAAAGCTCATCTGCTATCGTTAGTGGTAGCGTATTTTATGTGTGGCCTAAGACAATTCTTCCAGTGTGGCCCGGGGAAGCCAAAAGACCTGACACCCCTGCACTCTCCTGAGGGTTTCCAGTTGAGAACTACATGGTTTATGTGAATGGGCCGTCAAGCGTCCAGAGTCTGAATCTCTTCTTGAATTTATCAATCTTTCCCTTAATGCTGAGAAAAGGGGATGCCCTCATAATAACACAATTTATAAAATAGTGACATGCAAACCAAACTCCAATATATGTATTTTCACTGAGAAATATAGCTGACATGAGGACTAAAATGTGTTTTGACTGACTAGTACATTCTCTGCTAAATTAGAAACAAAATTGACACCCAGGAGGTTTCTTGGTTTGTTTGACATCAGGAAAAAAGTCATTTTCAAATTGAGAGAGTACCACTATATCATTTTCTATATTAAAGAGATTTATTTTCCTTTACTGCTGAAGAAATAATAATAAATCCTTTCTTCTCAAAGTTTTCCAGACTTAATATAGATTTTACATTTTATTTTATCTTTGTTACAGTTCACATACTGGTTAGATTTGGAAGAATTTCATCCATAACCATTTACAAATTACCTGCCAGAGTAAGTTGCTTTTGTGAAATATTTGCACATATTTTATATGAATTTTTATTCCAAAGAGGGTCTCTGTTTTTTAAATCTTATTCTCATATTTTGATGTACTCTATGAATTTATTGACAACTTTCTTTGTAGAAATTGTTTCTCAAATAGTAGTTTTATGAATACATATGTAATAGTTTTATTTTTCTAGGTTCAAAATATTTTGATCAATGGACTCATAAATCTTTGGAAAGTAGCAAAACCTCTCTTACTTTTAATATAACAAGTATTGTAAAAATATTTTATTTCAAAAAATGATTTACAGTTTTCTATATCAACCCTAGTTAAATTCCCATCCTAGAGAGAAACATCATTAAAAATGTGGGGTATTTCTAGCCCTTTACTTATGCATTCAAATTTATACATATGTACCTATACATATCATTTAAACATAATTGTGATCATAATTTATATATCATTCTGCTGCTTGCTTTAATTCATTTTTATGTTTGATTTGGAGATCATTTCAGGGCTCCACAATATGCTTATAACAAATTGATGAATACAGCATGTATTTTATGGATAAATTTAATTAATTCATATTTATTGTGATTGGTAATATGTTTACTACCTGGTATTTCCTGACATTTTGTTAACTTTTAAACTAATACCTCATTATTCTGTGCCGCTTCATTATAAGCACAAGTACTTCCTATTTTTAACACTGTTTACTGTGTTCGATGTCATATTCTGTCTTAAATGCATTTCATATTGATGATATACAATTTTTTATTACAGTAAATATAAGCAACTATATTAGGAAGGGTCTTAGTAATTTTCTGAGACTTCACTCTGAAAATTGTCTCTTTTGTTTCACACTTGATTGCACACACACACACACATATATTAGCTGAATATATATATATATATAAGCTTTTAATTTGGAAATTTGTTTTCTTCTTCTTTTTGCTTATTTCTTTCACTGAATTTTTCTCAGTCATGTCATCTACAACTCCTATTGGACAAACAGTAGTACCTGTAAATTCATCTTTTATATTTTGGCTTTCTTTCATATTTTCCATCTCCATGTCTTCTTTGTGCTACATTTTAGGGATTAGTTTTTTCTTCCAGCTCTGTTTGTTGAGTTTGAGACTTTTCTTTGGCTATCAGTTTTCACCAAATGTTTGACAGGTTTGGTTTATTTGTTCTTATTCATACTTGATAAATGGCTTTGGTGAATGTAGGAGATGATTGCATTGGTCAATTTCTTGTGATGGCTGTGTGTGTATGTGTTTTGGGTTTTATATTCGTTTAGGCACTTCCCTGATATCTAGGTCAGAATTTTCAATGCAGACTTTACCTGGAGAGCAAATTTTGTTTCTTAATCCTTTTTTCCCCCTTGTTTGTCCTTATGGAGATAAGAGGTTACATCAGGCTTTACTATGCTCTTTTTTTCTAGTACCAATATTCAGTTGAGAGTTCTTCTCAGCCAAACTTTTTTTTTAAGACATAAAGATTTTTATACCTTTATTTTAAATTAGTAACTGAAAGCAAGTAAAAGTAACTAATTTTGCAAAATACTGCAACAAAGTATTTTGAATCACATACTCAGAGTACAAATTAGTCGGAGACATTAAAATTATTCCCAAATTACGGAGCCTTAGAAAAAAAGAATTATACGAACACAAAACCCACTAGGGAGTTGATTTCTTGCATATTTTTCTATGGAATGTGTGCTTTGGCTCAAGTATTCTCCTTTCACTGAAACTATCTAACGGACTTCGAAACCCACTATAAACATGGGAAAAAAATGTCTTTAAATGGCTTTACTAGTGATATGATGACACTCATGTCCATCTGTGTTTGATACCAAATACCAGCATCAAGTACATTTTCAGAACATGAAAACAGGCATGTGCTTTTAACAAAAGTTTGTGGGACTGCTGAGCAACACGTGTGAACGTCTCAATAAACATTTTAAAGCAAAGAACATAATTAGTTCATTTGTTTTACGGAAGTGATGAAGTGTAATAGAGTTCAACCTGTTCAAACACACTTGCCAAAATTTTAAGAAGTAGTTTTCTACTTAGAGCTTTGGGAAAGAGCAATGATGGAGGACATAAAAAGAAAATTTATTGCACTAAATAAAACTCTTCAGTACTTTTGAGAATTAGCTAACATATAAGCAATCCTAGCAGGTTGGAAGATGTAGAATAATATACATTACCTTTTAAATACATAATTTATGGTATTAGGTCTAACTCTCTAATCCATCTTGAATTAATTTTCGTATAAGGAGTAAGGAAAGGATCCAGTTTCAGCTTTCTACTTATGGCTAGCCAATTTTCCCAGCA
>NW_012115156.1:2771400-2779945 GCF_000951035.1 Colobus angolensis palliatus | reverse complement strand
CATGTTCTCACTCATAGGTGGGAACTGAACAATGAGATCACTTGGATTCGGGAAGGGGAACATCACGCACTGGGGCCTATCATGGGGAGGGGGGATGGGGGAGGGATTGCACTGGGAGTTATACCTGATTTAAATGACGAGTTGATGGGTGCTGATGAGTTGATGGGTGCAGCACACCAACATGGCACAAGTATACATATGTAACAAGCCTGCACGTTATGCACATGTACCCTAGAACTTGAAGCATAATAATAATAAAAAAAAATTTATTAGCTAGAAAAGAAAAAAATCAGATGTTTTTTATTTACCAATAATAATAAATACAGAAAATTGATGAAACAAATTTCACAATAATATAAGGACTTTTCAATTATTCCTTCAAAATACTGTCTTTTGTTTTTTTCCTATTCTGGGTAATAAATTATATCAAACTTTTTACTGCATCAGGATTTGCCCTTAAATCTATACTAATACATTTGGCAATGATTTGATGGTGTTATTTTTGTTTGTTTTATAATTCTTGTTACAGCTAGTCACATATATAATTTCCTCACCCAAAATTTATGTTTAAATGAACTCTGGTTTCTTAAACTTCAGAATTCTGTGTGAATTGAATCAGTCTTCATGTTCTGTCTCATTTGGTACACATATAATCAAGGAGCCATTGTTTTCATTCACAAGCCCTGAAGGCTTACTATTTGGACAAGATACCTGCTTTCAATAATTATATTAGGATCAACAGAAAAGGATGTCCTTTCTGTAAATACATATGAAGAACTACTTTGCCCCATAGTTTAATATACAACTCTCCTGATTTTTACAAAAAATATTTTGAATAATCTAATTTTAAGAATTCACTTCTAAACATCAGAAAAATTCCTTTTTTCTTTGTTTGTGAAAATTTTCCTTTCAAAAATGTAGCTGTTGAATGCTAGAATATTGCTTCTAAATTTACTGTGCCAAAGGCCTGAGATAATTTTTCTTATACATTTAATGACATTCTAAACTTTGATAATATAAACTTTTTTCTCTGTGCAAATATGTGTATTTTCATTAAGTATACAGATGTTCATGTGCATATCAACATTTGTGCCTATAGGCAGAAAAACCATTTTATATGTCTACTGGACACTATCTTAATATGTGAAAATAGTTTCAAATTGTTCTATTAAAAAGTGTTCAGCTAAAATATTTTCAAGTTTTAAAGCAATGTGCTTTTTTCTTCTGATTTAACATTTTTGAAGGCTGAATAATAGAATGCTGTAATAAAAAAATAACACTTCATGTGAAATTTCAATAATCTCATAGAAATGTCCATAGACATCAATGAATGTGCCTATAAATCCTATTAGTGATGTTATTAGACCCAAATATAAAATATAACATGCCTTGTAATAAGTAATATAGAAATCTCAACCACATTTTAGCCAAGTTTTGGGATAAAGTAATATGAAAACTATTTATGTGAATTGATCAACTAAAGCATTTCCTCTGTAGACTTTCTGTTTTTAATATGAATGCTCTGTGTTTCCTAAGTGAAAGTTTTTATCAGTTGGAAACCAATGTAACTCTATTGATGCTAATTTGACCACCTTGGTTTTCTGTACTAGACTGCAAGTTCTACATTAGTTTATAAAGCTTAAAACGTTTTCAAGCCCTATGTAGTACCTTGGAAATAGTAAGTGGTTCAATTATTAGTAAGTAACTAAATGAAATAAATGAAAGCAGCTTTTCATAACACAGTTTCGTGCTTTTAGCACTTTTTAGAGCCTCCTTCTTCATTTTAAGTGTCATTTCATCTGATAAATTTTCTTTATTCAATCCTAGGATAAGGGCAGGGACTCTCTTATGTGTAATGTTAGCCCTTGGCATACAAACCTCTATCAAAACACTTGTCACCCTGTAGTTTCACAGTTTCAGTGTGTGCACCCACAACTGTAGCCTCATGGGAGGCAGGGACTGTGTCTGCCAGAGAAGCTATGGCACATAAGAGTTGATCAAAATTCAAGAAGATTGGAAGGCAGCTAATTCTAGCTGTGATTCATTGGTCAACCTATCCTCCTGGGTACAGATCATAGACACATACTGTTCACCATTTTTACAAACTTACTTTTTGGAATTTTAGAATATGTGAATATATCACTCTTTCTATTCATATATTCTAAAATCATTTCATTTCCCACTGTTGAAACTACGTGTCTGCTATTGTAGTTCTGTTTCATGTGACCATTTTGGTTTTTAGTTTCTTTTTCTTTAAAATCCTTCCTCAAGCTTATATCTCTTTATATATTGCATTTTATGTATTTATTACCTCTTCACATATTCTCGTTTTATTCTAGATTTGTTTAGTTCCTTGTCTCTCCAAATTTTTCTGTGTGTTTCATTGTGCTTTTCTGTTCTCTTTTTTGTCCAGCTATGTCTCTGGGCCTTCAGTTTTACACTAAGATTAACCTCCCCACGTCTCAAGTGTCAGATGCCTTATCTTCAATCTTTGAAGTCCTTTACAACTGACTCTCCAGCAATGCAGCTTCTCAACTCACTGCCCTTTGAACACAAAGCAGACACAACTGACCAGGTAGTGGTAGGATACTTCCCTGAGTGGCTGCAAATTTGTGAGTCAGTCAGCTGTGGTAAAAGGGACAGTCTGTAGCTGCAAAACAGAGTGAAACTAACCGGCCATAAAAGGAGATCAAACCCATGGCCTTGGTCATGGTTGTTAAAGCACTAATTATTAACAACTCAGTGAGACAGTCACCAATACGCCCATCATATTAACTAGATGGCAAATTCAGGATACATTTTTTAGTTATATAAACACTTTCATCTAATGAATTAATGTGAAAAGCAAATTATTACCATAGCTAACCACAATTTATAAAACTAAACCATGTTTAAAAGAATACCTACACTATGATGACCACAAAGTTAATAGATTAGGTATATTTCTTATAGAAGTATAGTATATTTTTGCAATGGCTATTGGGTACATATGCTTCTTGGTATCAATGTTACATATCACTGAAAAGTTGTTATTATTTCAAATATAGAAATTGAATATTAGACATATCTTGGTAAAAGGTTATTGCAATTTAAATGAATTATTCATAATGCTCAAGGGTAGTTTGGATAAATCAATTAGCATTTATAATAACTTACACTACTGAAGTTATTGTAAAGGGTATAAATTGTGTAGGGTCAAGTCTTCATTCTCACAAAGTTTGTATTCTTGCTGTGGAGACAGACATGTGCAGGTACAGAGACAAGTCAAGAAAGTAAGAACCACATGAGTGGGGCAGCTGGCATGTTTCAGTGAAGATTTAGAACAGGGGATGTTGTATCAGGCTGGAGTGATTTCATCAGTGAAGTTTTCACCATGTATGAGGGAACTGAACTGAGTTTTATAAGATGCATAGGATGATGCTCACATATTTGCTTCCTGAGGCTGCTATAACAGATTACCACAAACTGTGTAGTTTAGAACAACGGAAATTTATCATCTCACAGTTCCTGAGGCCAGTAGTCTGAAAAAATATGTGGGCATGATTGGTCTCTTCTGGAGGATCTAAGTGAAAAACTGTTCCATGCTTTTATCCTAGCTTGGTTGCTTGCTGGCCATTCTTGGTGTTCCTTGGTTTATAGATGCATCCCTCCAGTCTCTGCCTCCATCTTCATGTTGCCTTCTTCTCTGTGTCTCTCTGCATCTTCTCCTCTTCTTAGAAGTGAATTGATGTAGAGCTACTGTAAATCCAGGATAATTTCATCTCAAGATTCTTAACTAATTATATATGCAAAGACCATATTTTCAAATAAGGTCACATTCTGAGGTTTGGCATAGACATGAGGGGTGTGTGTGTGTGTGTGTGTGCACGTGTGTGTGTGTGTGTCCAGGGGTTGGGGGGCACATTATTCAACCCATTGCAGATGGGTCTGTTAATGCACATCTAAGCAGAGGACTCTGATTAAGTTCCTTCAAGGGCTGGGTAGGGAAAGTTAAGTAATATGAATAGTATGTTGTTAGCAAGATCATCCTAAAAAAATAGAAATTCAAAAAATAATTAAACCATAGCTTGTCACACAATACATCTTTGTAAGAAAAACTCATCCAGAAGATTCCCAGTGTATAACTTCCAATAAACAACAAGAACACTAAAAACAGCTATTAAATTTTTAGTGTTTACTCATGTTCCAGGCACTGTTTTAAGTGTTTTATATATATTATATGTTAAAATTTCACCAAAACCCAAAAATGAGGGTATTATCACATTCAGTTTATGGGTAAAGATACTGAGCCTCAGAGTTGTGAAACCACTTATTCCCACTGATGTATCTGGTAAGTGATGTGGCTGGACTTCAAACCCGAAAAAATTGTTTTGAGGAGGTCATGGGCAATTTCAAACTATATTGATATCACACTTTTAGGAAGGGATACAGCTAGAAGAAAAAGTGGGGAAACCTTTGGAAGTTGAGGACAGCCAGGTAAGGAAACTTGATCTCTGTCCTGTAAGGGATGGGAGTCACTGAAGTTTTTGAGATGTATAACATCGTGAAAACACAGAGTTTGTAAAATTGCGCCATTGGCTAGTGTTCAGAAAATATCGAAGAATGTGGATTTGACGCTTCTTCAGTAAAAAGGCTTTGCAACAAATCGTCAAGGGGTGATAAGGGCCTGCACTAGGGTGGTGACAATTATGACGCATTTTCAACATGTGCTAGAGGGATTAATCTTGGCTGTGTAGACACCTTTCTCTCCCTCTTTCTGCCTTTCATAGAATGCAAAGGGTCTCTCTAAGCAATTAAGAAAAAGTTTAAAACATCATCACCAAACACTTGCATGGTTTATTCTGTAGAAAATTTTACTTCCTTAAAAGTTTCACCTTTTATCCTCTAGATTGAAACAATGCAATTCTCCTGTTCCCACCCAAAGGATTTAGCTATAATACACTATCAACAAAATCATGAGTGATCCCTTCCCATATAATTATAGGGTGTGCCATAGTGCAGATGTCTCCATGTAAAGTAGGAGTAGCCTGCAATTAGCCAGAAGAATTCTGCAGCAAATGTGGTTAGAGGCAAAAGGTTTACTCTAAATTTGACAGCCCCAGCTATAAATAGTTTGTTGGCTTTTTTTATATTTTGCCTTTATCAAGGACATCTTTGCTTCATCTGAGCACTTTCTGCAAAATAACCTTGCAGCTATGAATGCCATATGCAAAAGCTGTTTCTGCTTTGGATTGGCTTCTCCCTACTTAAGATGGTCTGAATAATCCATTACGAAAATCTCTCTGCATTTTCTCTGCATCTGGAAGATATGCATATAAATTTATAATGCTTATGTGAGGCATAAGTCAGTGGTTAATCCATCTGATCGTAAATCACAGGACTATGTACCATGACCACATTAAAACTGAACCACAAATAAAAAGGGAGAATGGGTTCTAACCTATAATTGTGGCTCTCAGAATCAAGACCCTCCAAAGAATGTAGTCCTAAATGTATCACATGTAAGAGATGCTTGAAAAATCACACTAGTTAATGCGTAACATGTGCAGCACATGGAATAACAGGTTAGTAGTTTTCGAAATGCTTATTTTATGAAAAGATAGAAAAGATCACTATATACTCAATACAAAGGCACTATGACTCACCATGTAACTGAAATCAAAGACCTCCACTTCACAAAATTCAATACATTCCCCTTAGGTCAGAATTAAGAATGCATTTTGGGGCATTTTGGAACCTATATTTGAATTAAAATTAAGTTCAACATTTCTTTGTGAAATTATGGTGCTAACTAGTAGAGAAATAATATACAGATCAACATCACAGCGTTATATTTAGTATTTCAGGCTAAGCTAATATTTCTACCATTTTGCATGTAAATCTTGTCAAAACGTTTGTCTAGGGTAGCAGCATGTTATGAGGGCAGACTCTTTCTTCAAATGGAATTCTGATTAGTAACCGAAATAACTGAATAAACATGGTTTTGTCAAAATGGTCAACATATTCATTTTAGAAATTAGCAGTCAAATTAATTGGTTTAACTTGATAGTTCACTATTTCAGTATCAGAATGAAAAACTGAAATGTAACTATATGAACTTTTGAATATTTACAAATACAATTTTTAACTATATTTAATTTTTTAAGGTTCTGTATCATAAAATAAAATGCTTAATTTCCCCCTTTAAAAAAAAACAAACAAAACTCTTCACTAATAGTGTTGAAATTGCTCACATGATATGGACAGTTTCTTTTCTTGATTTTCTCTGTTTGTAGCAACTGCATGTAGAGTTACTTTAAGAATTTTAGAAATAAAACAGTGCAACCAATGATGTCCCCTTACCTCCTCCCTGCCCTTTAATCATGACACACTTTGAAATGGGTTATGATGATTTTACTTTACATCACACATTATTAACAGAAATACTTTAGCATGTAAATTTTGAAATGTCTGAAAAATGTCATCAGTTGGAGGAATATAGTAAACCACTATCAGATTTTTTGTATAAATGCATTTTATTATATTTATTCAATGTGAAAGCACTTTCTAAACCAGTTAGAGCAAAACGACAGCATCTTTTCAGGATAGTGGGCCATGACCTAGGGTTGAAAGGTACCAGAAACCTTTATTAAAGATCAGCTTTTAAGAATATATTTTTCTACCATAATATATTTATTAAAAGTTGATACATTTTACATATTTGCATTTGAGTCCTTGAGCTTTCTAAAGCATTAAATAAATGTCTCTGAATAGTTTCTGACTTTTCTCTGGTACCTCTTTGTGACAAAGGAATATAATCTAAAACATGTTTGGTATGGCATACTGAAATATCTGTTAACTCCTTCACTGCTGGCAGATGAGTAGATTAATTTTTATCACAATGCATTCCGACATTGTGATTCATGAAATGGCTGTAAATTTACAACATATATGTTTCATTTTAAAAATATTTTTATTTAAAATATTTGGCTTTATCTGTAGGCAAAATGATGTGCCAAAGTGTACTGTATTTGTCACCCTTATTATACATTTCCTGAATAAGTTTTTACACTTGAATTTCTTTCCTTAATAAGTTTCTATATTCAAAGAAAAAATCATTTCTTTAACATGCAGATTTCTGTTGATTAAGGTAATCAGGTCTATAGTTTTTCAATTATTAACAGAAAAGCTAACATCTTTAAATGGTTAAAAATTTACAAGACGCATACTAGAGATGTCCTGGGATTTTCTACTATCTAACAGGATTTAGATTTTCTTAACTTCTTGCCACCTAAGAAAAAAGGGGTATTGTGAGTAAACAGATACTGTGGCACCTCCGTCTACCCGTCTAGTTCAACGCCTTTGAGAAGGCTGCCACTTTCACCAGCAATGTCTAGCACCTCCTTGCTGACCCAGCAAATCTCAATTAATTTTTTATGTCCCACCCTAATTATTCCACTTTCTGTTGTTTCTGTTGACATTTTGCAATAATAGGAATGAATTGCCTTTTCATTGAAATTGCATTGACAGTGTAAATTGAATTCCATAGAGCAGGGATGTTTGCTGGTTTCTTTGTAATGTACTTCTAGTGATTTATCTCTAGAACAATAACTGGCTCATGGTAGAAGGTCAATAAATATTTGTTGAATGAATCTTTCATTGCAGATTTCTTAATTATAGAGTATTTCACATTATATTTTGGTTCTGTATTTGACTCTCAAGCTCTCCAAGTACACCTTCACAACTCCAGATCCTAGCTCAGAGCCTGCCACAGAGCAGGCTTTCATTAGTTATCTAATGGCTCGATGTTTGGTAACATGAATTTAAAAAGCAAGCAAAAAGATGGCCAAATAGGAACAGCTCCAGTCTCCAGCTCCCAGCGCGAGCGACACAGAAGACAGGTGATTTCTGCATTTTCAACTGAGGGTTTATCTCACTAGGGAGTGTCTGACAATCTGTGCTGGTCAGCTGTTGCAGCCTGACCAGCGAGAGGTGAAGCAGGGCGAGGCATCGCCTCACCTGGGAAGCACAAGGGGGAAGGGAATCCCTTTTCCAAGCCAGGGGAACTGAGACACACAACACCTGGAAAATCAGGTAACTCCCACCCCAATACCGCGCTTTAAGCAAATGGGCACACCAGGAGATTATATCCCACACCTGGCTGGGAGGGTCCCATGCCCACGGAGCCTTCCTCATTGCTAGCACAGCAGTCTGCGATCTAACTGCAAGGCAGCAGCAAGGCTGGGGGAGGGGCACCCGCCATTGCTGAGGCTTAAGTAGTTAAACAAAGCCCAGGAAAGATCGAACTGGGTGGAGCTCACAGCAGCTCAAGGAGGCCTGCCGGTCTCTGTAGACTCCACCTCTGGGGACAGGGCACAGCTAAACAACAACAACAACAAGAAAGCAGCAGAAACCTCTGCAGACATGACTCTGTCTGACAGATTTGAAGAGAGCAGTGGATCTCCCAACACGGAGGCTGAGATCTGAGAAGGGACAGACTGCCTGCTCAAGTGGGTCCCTGACCCCTGAGTAGCCTAACTGGGAGACATCCTCCACTAGGGGCAGA
>NW_012115156.1:2707187-2766010 GCF_000951035.1 Colobus angolensis palliatus | reverse complement strand
AGGCTCAAGCGAGCCTCCTGCCTCACCCTCCTGAGTGCAGAGATATTATTTCTTCATTGTTTTAAGACAGTATCTTTTTTATTTTATTTTAATTTAAAAAAATTTTTTTTAGACAAAGTCTCTCGCTCTCTCAGCCAGGCTGGAGTGCAGTGGCACAATGTTGGCTCACTGCAGCCTCAACCTCCCAGGCTCAAGCGAGCCTCCTGCCTCACCCTCCTGAGCTGCTGGGGCTATAGGTATGTACCACCAAGCCCAGTTATGTATTTTTATTTTTTACTTTTTGTAGAGATGAGGGTCTCCCTATGTTGCCCATGCTAGTCTTGAACTCCTGGGCTCAAGCGATCCTCCTGCCTTGGCCTCCTAAAGTGCTGGGATTACAAGCATGAGCCACTGCACCCGGCCCAAGATTGTTATATTTATTTGTACTCCAGGAGTTTTAGTGTACTACTATGTTCCGAGTAGGTGTTCAAATTAATTGCTACTTCATTTGTTAAATATATTTGCTTCAATTTAAAATAATTTATTTTATGAATGAAAGCGATACAGTTCCTGCTTTGATAAAGCATTTAATACAGTGGAAAAAATACCTATTTATTTCACTTTCCTCTGAAGTTTTGTGTTTCCTTTCTTTTAAATATGTGTGATGACAAAAAGCTTACTCTGATAAGAGAATTACAAAGAATATAGTAAAAATTTGTAGAAGTGATTTTTATCTCTCTCAATATTATAATAGATTTCATTCTCAAATTTTCTTTTAAATATAAAACCTAAATATTTCTTCCTGATTTATGCTTGTGTTCTCAAAATAAAAATTTCAGTAAAGATAATGGACAGTTTAGTTTATTTTGCATCAATTTTGTATTTATAAAATGGAAAGATAATACATTTAATGCCCATGATAACCACAAAGAAAATAGCTATAGAATGTACACGAAAGGAAATCCCAAAGGAAATTAAATGATTCACTCCAAAAAGTCAACTACACATAAAAGACAGTAATGCAAAAAATGAGGAACATAAAAAGTATAAGGCATACAAAACACATAACAAAATGACACCAGTCTCTCCTCATCAGTAATTACTTTAAATGTAAATTGATTAAACTCTTCAGTCAAAAAGACAGAAATTAGCTGAACAGATAAAAACCCATGATGTAATTAATCCTATCTGTAAAACTCATTTTAGATCTAAAGACACAAATAGATTAAAAGTGATAAGATGGAGAAGAGACATTTAATTCAAATTATAACCAAAAGAAAGGAGGGTAGCTATACAAATATCACACAAAACAGATTTTAAATTGAAAAGTTTATAAGAGATAAAGTTATTATATATTGAAAACAGTATCTCAAAGAAATATTTGTATACCCCTATTTATAGCAGCGTTATTCACAATAGATACAATGTAGAGGAAACTCAAGTGTCCATTGAAGGATGGATAGATAAGCAAAATGTGGTATAAACATGAAGTAGAATATTATTCAACCTTAAAAAGAAAGGAAATTCTGACATCTGTTACAACATTAATGCACCTTGAGGACATCACACTACGTGAAACAAGCCAGTCACACAATGACAAATATACCAGATGATTCCACTTATATAAGGTATTTAGAATAGTGAAATAATAGAGAGAAAGTAAAATGGTGGTTTTCCGGGGATAAGGGGAACAGGGAAATGTTGTTTAATGGGTATAATATTTCAGTTTTACAAAATTAAATGAGTTATGAAGATGAATGGTGATGGCTGTACAACATTATGACTATATTTAATACCACTTGCTATGTTCTGAATGTGTACCCCAAAATTCACCTTGAAACAATCTCTAACGCAATAGTATTAAGAGATGGAGCCTTTAGGAGGTGCTTAGGTCATGAGAGCGCCTCCACCTCCTTCTTGAATGGGATTACAACTTTTATAAAAGAGGCTTTACACCAAGTCAGTCCTTCTGCTCCTCTTTTTTCCACCATGTGAGGACACAAGAAGGTCCTCACCAGATACTGAATGATCTTGGATGTACCCCAGAACCTTAAGGTATACATTTCTGTTCTTTATAAATTACCAATCTTGGTATTTTGTTATAACAGCACAAACAGACTAAGACACCACTGAATTACACTCTGAAAAATAATTAAGATGGTAAATTGTATGTTATGTGTACCCTACCACAATAAAAATTTGCAGAAAATATTATATTATATTAAAATATAATGTAGTATATTATGTATATTAAATATAAAAATTAATTTTACTAGCTTTTATTCTTCTTTTTGAATATGGCTACTAGAAAGTTTAATATTGCATATGTAACTGTTGTCATGTTTCTATTGGAGGAAGCTGGTCTATAAGATAAATGTAAATTCCCCTTGCTCTAACTTTCACTTTCATCTTCAACCTCTTAGCTGGGCTTTAGATATGCCTCTGATCTAACTTATGATCCAGTTTGGTATACACCCTATGATCCAGGCTGTGAAGCTTTTGTACACAGATTTTGAAATACTTTAATCTCTTTGATAATAATTATTTCAATTATTAATTTCCTCAGCAAAATCCTAATAATGTTTCAAAATACATTTCAATAGTTTTCTTTGTGAGATATTCTCTGATTTATCCAGGCAGTATCGACCACTTTGTTGATGATGTTTCCGTACCTGTATGTATGTTAATAATTTCTCTTATTGCACTGTATTGTAATTATTGGTACACATCTAATTCCTATAAGAGGCTTTGAATTCTCTCACAAGCGTAGATCCACTTAAATGTTTGTAGAATAAAAAAATAAAATAAAATAAATGGAATTTGGAGTCAAACAAATTTGAATTATCTTCCCATCACTGATGAGATATGTGAATTTGAAAAATTTATTTAAACTCTAATATACAGTTGATGAAAAATGTTGAGCCGAATCCTTATTTATTCTATTGCATGCTGTTTAACCCTACTTTTGAAAGTACGTCCTTTATATCAGCTTCCTTGACTTTTAACTTTTTGTCAGTAGAGTAAAGCTGTTTCCAGGTTCTAATTTAATGTTAATGAGAGATTTCACTATAAAGGAGTTACTAAAACTTATATAAGTTAGTAATGCAAGTGTCACAATATGGAATGCAATTTCTTACATATTGTATTAATGATGGTGCAATTTTTAAAATGTATGAAATGTACCAAAATTAAATGGGCACTACTTGTTTATACTTCAGAAAAATCAAAGAGAAACACAAACACTCTTTTTCAAATTATAGTTAGTGAAGGAGACAGAATGCAATGAAAAAGAGGCACAGTGAGACCTATTTCAAATATTGATAATTTTCCCAGAATTTCTTCTATATACTATAGGTTTAAAATATCAAAGACTTTTTGATGGCAAAAAGAATGGAGTGTATTTGGGAACTTCTAAGTTAGTGGAGGCAATATCTGAAGTACTCATAGATGACAACTTACGAACTGACATCATAGTAGCTAATAATGAAAGCATATTAAAGGCCTGTACTAGAGAACCCATAATTCTATGGTTCTTTTAACAAGAAATATGATAGAATGAGAATACGAAGTGAAAAGCAGTAAGATAAATACCACAACTCAAAGCACCCACCCACTTCTAAAACAATGTATTTTGAGTAAAGCCAGGCCTCAAAATGGATAAGACTAAGTATTCTAAAACCTCTGTCCTATTGCATTCAAAATATATTTAAAACTAGTTGTTTACTCTCTCTGTCCATCCTTGCAATCTTTGCAAATAGTCTTTCTTTTGTAAAATAAATCAGGTGTTTGAGATAAGAACGTTTTCAAATATTTTAATTAAAATGATAGGCAAAACAATTATATTTAGACAATTTTAAACTAATTCATTTTGAAAGTTTAAATCATGTTTTGAAAAGTAGAGTGTTTTGTTGTTTATGCTAATTGGTGACTTCCTGCTTCAACAGAGACTGGCTTTATAGAGACAAAACAACATGTTTCTCTGACATCAAAAAGTTCTTGCAAAACGCTGTTGTGCTGAATTAGTTGAAAATAAATAAAAAACATAAGGATTACATTTCTACTGAACTTTACAGGGGCTTGAATGTGAGAAAGTAGAGTGCGTTGGGGAAAATAAGTTTTAAATTTTACTTAATCCTTCCTTGTGAAAGCTAGAGGTGCCTCTTTTTGCATAGAGATTTGCCTATTTCAAAGTGATCAACAGCTTATTTTGCTTTTCTTTATCTTTCTTTACAATTAATGCCCTTAACTGTACAGGATTTGAGGAGATTCTGCAAACACCATAGATAATAAGTGGAACACGATTGACTCACCTGTCATGATTTCTTCTGCTAACCAACAGTCAGAAAAAACAGAATATTCAGATTTAATAATTCATAAAACTTATTTGATCAAATACTTTAAGATACAGCCTTTATTTTCTCTTATATATGTGAATTTAAGAAATAGCTTATCAACAACCTTATCAACAATTTTCCTAGTAATGATTGGCAATGCATTTTTCCCTTTTTTGAAGTTGTTCTTCCTAGGGTATTTCACTAAAATTTTCAGAGTAAGATGATAGCAAAAGATACTCATTTTATTGATAAAAATGAATACATTGTTATATTTGTGTCATTCATAGATTCCATTCCATAATGCTTTCTTTGGGATGTGGATAACCCCTTGCAGGTAGAAAGTTATCAAAATCATAGAGTGATGGTTAGTACTGAGTGTCAACTTGATTTGATTGAAGGATGCAAAGTATTGATTCTGGGTGTGTCTGTGAGGGTATTGCCAAAGGAGACTAACATTTGAGTCAGTGGGCTGGGAAAGGCAGACCCACCCTTAATCTGGGTGGGCACAATCTCATCAGCTGTCAGAGCAGCCAGTATATAAAGCATGCAGAAAAACATGAAAAGGCTAGACTGACACACATCTTTCTCCCATGCTGGATGCTTCCTGCCCTCAAACATCAGACTCCAAGTTCTTCAGTTTTGGGACTCAGACTGGTTCTCCTTGCTCCTCAGCTCTTAGCTTGCAGATAGTCCATTGTGGGACCTTGTGATCCTGTGAGTAACTACTTACTAAACTCGTGTATATATATACTGTTAGTTCTGTCCCTCTACAGAACCCTGACTAATACAGATTTTGGTAGCAGGAGTGGTTCTAGAGAAACAGAATATTACGGATGAATTCTTTTATTGGTTTGGGGGTTTCTGGAGTTGGCTGCTTAATATGATTAGACCCAAAAATGCTTAGAACTCTACTTCTAATAGTATGGAGAACACCAAAATCCTTGCTGTTAACTGTTTAGAGAGTTATGCAAAATAAGTGCATTTGACATTTCTGATTCACTACTTGTGAGATGCAAGGAGTTTAGTGACTCTATACATAAAACCTTTGATTATACGTGAAGAATCAAGCAACATAATGAAGCTGGTTGGTTGCTCCTAAGTTCAGTGGACGAAGTGATGAAAGAAAATGATGAACTCAGGGATTCTAACTTCTGGCTTCAGAGGCAGATACTGAGCCTCAAATCTGTGAAGATTGTCCTGAATGACAATCTTATCTCCTGTAGAGAAAGAGTTGAAATTGTGGACAAACAGACACAAGCTCTAATCATGCAAGTGGCTGACCTGCAATGAAAGGTGCATGCGCAGCTTCACCAGGTTTCTACTGTTAAAGTGAGGGCATTGATTGGAAAAGAATGATCCTACAACTTGGAATGGGGATGTGTGGGAGGACACTGATGAATCTGGGGGTACTGAGTTTGTAAACCTGGTGAACATTTTTGCCAGAAGAAACAGTTTTGTTATCCCCAGTAGTGGCAACATCCCCTTCCTGACTCCTGCTGCCATCAGTCTTTCCACTTTTGTCTGAGGAGATAAACCCTGTGCTGCCTGAGGCCAAAACAGTGATGGCCTCCCCTGAGGCAGTTGCCAGGCAAGATAATGTTGATTCTTATCAGGAGCCACCCCCAACACCCCTGTTTGCTTCTAGACCTATAACTAGACTAAAGTCCTGGTGGGCCCCAGAGGCCCTATGAGGAGGTGTGCTGCATTTGATACGAACTGCTTGAGTTTTCTAATTTATATAAGCAGAAAGCTGGAGAACAGCAATGGAAATGGATATTAAGGGTGTGGGATAATGGTGGAAGGAATGTAGAGTTGGATCAGGCTGAATTTATTGATTTGGGCCCACTAAGTAGGTAGCCTGCATTTAATGTTGCAGCTCAAGCAGTTAAAAAAGGTTCTAATAGTTTACTTGCTTGGTTAGTTCAAATATGGACTAAAAGATTGCCCCTACTCCAAGTGAGCTAGAAATGCCTGATCTCCCTTAGTTTAATTTAGAGGAAGGGATCCAGAGGCTTGGGGAGATTAAGATGGTGGAGTGGATTAGTCACTTTAGATCTACTCATCCCAGTTGGGAGGGTCCAGAAGATACACCCTTGACCAATACTTTCTGAAATAGATTGTGAGGGCAGAACCTGCATCTTTGAAGAGCCCTGTAATTGCTCTTCTCTGTGTGTCAGACCTAACAGTGGGAACCACAGTCACTCAACTACAAAATTTAAATACAATGGTAATAATTGGATCTCAAGGTGGCAGGGGCCAAGTGGTGGCACTCAACCATCAAAGGCAAGGTGAGCATAGTTACTATAATGGACAGCAGAGGTAAAGCAGCAGTCAGAATAGTCTGACTTGTGCAGAACTCTGGCATTGGCTAATCGATCATAGTATTCCTACAAGTGAAATTGATAGGAAGCCTATTGAATTCCTATTTAATTTGTATAGGCAGAAGACTTCTAGGTCAAATGGACAAAAGACTAATTTGAATTATAAAAACAATCATGGCCCCTCAATTTCCAGACTTAAGTCAGTTTACAGACCCAGAAACCCTTGAATGAGGCGGAAGCCGGGTCCCCTTGAGGAAGGACCAAACTATGCTAGCAACAAATTACACTGTTAATCTTTCTTCCATCCTTCCCCAAGAAGACCTCCAGACTGTTGGTAGGGTAAGTGCATTGGTGAAAGGGAAATGATCAGACATTTTGAGGACTACTGGACACTGACTCTGTGCTGACATTGATCCCAGGGGACCCAAAATGTCATTGTGGTTCTCTAGTTAAAATAGAGGCTTATGGAAGTCAGGTAGGTAACGGAGTTTTAGTTGAGGTCCAACTTACAGTGGGTCCAGTGGGTCCCTGGACTCATCCTGTGGTAATTTTCCCAGTGCCAGAATGCATAATTGGCATAGACATAATTATCTGATGACAGAATGCTCACACTGGTTCCCTAACTGGTAGGGTGAGGACTATTGTGGTGGGAAAGGGCAAATGGAAGTGATTAGAGTTAACTCTACCTAGAAAAATAGTAAATCAAAAACAGTATCACATCCCTGGAAGGATTGCAGAGATTAGTGCCACCATCAAGGACTTGAAAGATGCAGGGGTGTTGATTCTGACCACATCCCCATTCACTCTCCCATTTGGCCTGTATAGAAGACAGTTGGATCTTGGCGAATGACAGTAGATTCTTGTAAGCTTAACCAAGTGGTGACTCCAATTGCAGCTGCTGGACCAGTTATGATTTCATTGCCTTTTTCTCCATTCCTGTCAATAAGGCCCGCCAGAAGCAATTTACCTTCAGTTGACAAGGCCAGCAATATACATTTACTGTCCTACTTCAGTGGTATATCAATGTTCCAGCTTCCTGTCATAATCTTATTCAGAGAGAGCTTGATCACTTTTCACTTTCTCAAGATACCACACTGGTCCATTACATTGATGAAATTATGCTGATTGGATCCAGTGAGCAAGAAGTAGCAAACACATTTGACTTATTGGTGAGATGTTTGCATGCCACAGGATGGGAAATGAATCCAACTAAAATTCAGAGATCTTCTACCTCAGTAAAATTTCTAGGGGTCCAGTGGTGTGGGCCCTGTTGAGCTATCCCTTCTAAGGTGAAGAATAAACTGCTGCATTTGGCCCCTCCTACAAGCAAGAAAGAAGCACAATGTCTAGTGGACCTATTTGGATTTTGGAGGCAACACATTCCTCATTTGGGTGTGTTACTCTGGCCCATTTATCAAGTGACCAGAAAGGCTGCCAGTTTTGAGTCCAGAACAGGAGAAGGCTCTGCAATAGATCTAGGCTACTGTACAAGCTGCTCTGCCACTTGGTCTATATGACCCAGCAAATCCAATGGTGCTTGAGGTGTCAGTGGCAGGTAGGAATGCTATTTGGAGCCATTGACAGGTCCCCATACATGAATCACAGCAGAAGCCTCTAGAATTTTGGAGCAAGGCCCTGCCATCTTCTGCAGATAACTACTTGTCTTTTGAGAGGCAGATCTTGGTCTGTTACTGGGCTTTGGTGGAAACGAAATGACGACTATGGGTCATCAAGTCACCATGTGACCTGAATTGTCTATTATGAACTAGGTGCTTTCTGACTGAACTAGCCATAAAGTGGGTCATGCACAGCAGCATTCCATCATCAAATAGAAATGGTATATATGTGATTGGGCTTGAGCAGGTCCTAAAGGCACAAGTAAGTTACATGAGTAAGTGGCTCAAATGCCCACGGTCTCCACTCCTGCCACCCTGCCTTCTCTCCCTCAGCCTGCACCAGTGGCCTCATGGGGAGTTCCCTATGATCAGTTGACAGAGGAAGAGAAGACTAGGGCCTGGTTCACAGATGGTTCTGCATGGTATGCGGGCACCACCCAAAAGTGGACAGCTACACCACTACAGCCCCTTTCTAATACATCCCAAAGGACAGCAGTGAAAGGAAATATTCTCAGTGGGCAGAACCTCAAGCAGTGCACCTGGTTGTGCACTTGGCATGAAAGGAGAAATAGCCAGTTGTGCAATTGTATATTGATTCATGGGCTCTGGCCAATGGCTTGGCTGGATGGTCAGGACTTGGAAAAAGCATGTCTGGAAAATTGATGACAAAGAAATGTGGGTATGTGGATGGGGCTCTCTGAGTGGTCAAAAACTGTGAAGATACTTATATCCCATGTGAGTGCTCACCAACGGGTGACCTCAGCAGAGGAGGATTTTAATAATCAAGTGAATAGCATGCCCTATTCTGTGGATACCACTCAGCTTCTTTCTCCAGCCATCCCTGTCATCTCCCAATGGGCCCATGAACAAAGTGGCCGTGGTGGCAGGGATGGATGTTATGCATGGACTCAGGAACATGGGCTTCCACTCACCAAGGCTGACCTGGCTACGGCCACTGTTGAGTGTCCAATTTGCCAGCAGCAGATACCAACACTGAGCCCTCAATATGGCACCATTCCTTGGGATGATCAGCCAACTACCTGGTGGCAGGTTGATTATTCTGAACCTCTTCCATTATGAAAAAGGTAGAGTATTGTCCTCACTGTACTATACACTTACTTTGGATACAGGTTTGCCTATCTTGCACACAATGCTTCTGCCAAGACTTCCATATGTGGACTTAAGAAATGCCTTATCCACCATCATGGTATTCCACACAGCATTGCCTCTGACCAACGCACTCACTTTACAGCTAAAGAAGTGTGGCAGTGGGCTCATGCTCACGGAATTCACTGGTCTTACTATGTTCCTCATCATTCTGAAGCAGCTAGATTGAGAGAACAGTGGAATGGTCTTTTGAAGTAACAATTACAATGCCAACTAGGTGACAGTGCTTTGCAGGGCTAGGGTAAAGTTGAATTAGAGTCCAGCATATGATACTGTTCCTCCCATAGTCAGGATTCACAGGTCCAGGAATCAAGGGATGGAAGTGGAAGTGGCAACACTTGCCATCACCCCTAATGATCCACTAGCAAAATTTTTGCTTTATTTTCCCACAACAGTACATTCAGCTGGCCTAGAGGTCTTAGTTTCAGAAGGAGGAATGCTGCCATCAGGAGACACAACAACAATTCCAGTAAACTGGAACTTAAGATTGCCACCTGGACATTTTGGGCTCCTCCTATCTTTAAGTCAACAGGTAAGAAGCAAGTTACAGTGTTGGCTGGGGTGATTGACCCAGACTATCAAGATGGAACCAGTTTACTACTCCACAATGGAAGTAAGGGAGAGTATTCATGGATCCATTAGGAAGTCTCTTAGTATTACTATGCTCTGTGGTTAATGTCAATGGAAAACTACAACAGCCCAATCCAGGCAGGACTACAAACGGCCCAGACCCTTCAGGAATGAAGGTTTGGGTCATCCCACCAGGAAAAAATAACACAACCTTCTGAGGTACTTGCTGAGGGCAAAGGAAATACAAAATGGGTACTATAACAGGTAGTCATTAATACCAGCTATGACCACATGACCAGTTGCAGAAATGAGTTATGAGTATTTCCTCCATCTTTTGTTAAAAACATGTTTGTTCATGTATACACTTGTACTAAGAAAATATATTCATTTTATTTCCTTTTTCCCTTATCCTCTTATATAAGATTTATTGACCTCATATCAGCATTTAAGTGTTGTTAACTTTATGTAATAGCATTTGTGTTGGGGATTGGTGTGTTTCTGGTTGTACGAAGGATAGTTGTACTATGTTAGGTGTAATTATGACCTTACTATTGTCTTTATTTGAAGATTATGTATTATCTCAGGTGATGTGTATGGGGTAAATTGACAAGGGGTGGACTTGTGATGTTAATACTGAGTGCCAACTTGATTGGATTGAAGGATGCAAACTATTGATCCTGGGTGTGTCTGTGAGGGTGTTGCCAAAGGAGATAACATTTTAGTCAGTGGATTGGGAAAGGCAGATCCACCCTTAATCTGGGTGGGCACCATCTAATTAGCTGCCAGCATAGCCAGGATATAAAGCAGGCAGACAAACGTGAAAAGGCTAGACTGGCCTAGCCTCCCAGCCTATATCTTTCTCTCATCCTGGATGCTTCCTGCCCTTGAAGCAAGTTCTTCAGTTTTGGAACTCAGACTGGCTCTCCTTGCTCCTCAGCTTGCAGACAGCCTATTTTGGGACCCTGTGATCATATGAGTTAATACTTAATAAACTACCACATACACAGAACTAATAGGATATAAATATCCTATTTATAAATATATAAATACCCTATTCTGTCTACTAAAGAACCCTAATACACAGTTTAAAAATGCATTTATTTAGCATATGAAAATGAGTTTTTGAAGCTCAAAATTCATTGTTTCCATTGTTGCACAAGAAATAGATGTCCCTCAATTACATAGTCAGAACATAAACAAATTGGATATTATTAGATTTCTACATTTACATAAACATTACGGAAAGACCAAGCTAAAAATCTTCCTTTGTCCTACAGCTAAAAATATACAAAACTTTAGATAACCAAGTTTTTATTTAGATTTAAGAGCTGTATGTGAATATGTGTTGATTCTGCAAAATTTAAATTTGCCTACACAAACCGGGCTGTGAAAGGGATAAATGCAGAAAACGTATCTCAACAAATATTTCTCAGCACAGATTTGTTGATGCAAGAATATAAAGAAAATAAATTCCAGGTAGGATTTACTTAACAACTTTGACTATTTGCCTTATTAATACTATCTCAAACCCACAACCACTCTAAAACATAATATTTAAATGAAGCAAGCTTAAAATATACAATTACTGTAATGACAGCTTCAAAGGTCAACACTATGATTTCATTCAGTATTTTGAGTTCTAATGTATTTCTTCCTTTTCCAAAGGTTGTTTAATTTAATGTTTTTCACTATCTCTGGGAGGGATGTTTTTGTACTCATTTATGTAGCCTATCACTTATAGTTTAGGAGTTTAATCCAAAAGTATAATAAATCCTACTGCAACTCAGAAAGTTCAAAATACTTATGAGACCAAATCAACCCAGACATAATTTACTTCAAAAGTCTACCTGTGTCTGTTGGCTGTATGAATGTCTTCTTTTGAGAAATGTCTGTTCATATCCTTTGCCCACTTTTTGATGGGGTTGTTTGTTTTTTTCTTGTATATTTGTTTGAGTTCTTTGTAGATTCTGGATATTAGCCCTTTGTCAGACGAGTAGATTGCAAAAATTTTCTCCCATTCTGTAGGTTGCCTGTTCACTCTGATGGTAGTTTCTTTTGCTGTGCAGAAGCTCTTTAGTTTAATGAGATCCCATTTGTCAGTTTTGGCTTTTGCTGCCGTTGCCTTTGGTGTTTTAGACATGAATGCTCATCATCACTCGCCATCAGAGAAATGCAAATCAAAACCACAATGAGATACCATCTCACACCAGTTAGAATGGCCATCATTAAAAAATCAGGAAACAACAAGTGTTGGAGAGGATGTGGAGAAATAGGAACACTTTTACACTGTTGGTGGGATTGTAAACTAGTTCAACCATTATGGAAAACAGTATGGCGATTCCTCAAGGATCTAGAACTAGATGTACCATATGACCCAGCCATCCCGCTACTGGGTATGTACCCAAAGGATTATAAATTATTCTACTACAAAGACACATGCACACGTATGTTTATTGCGGCACTATTCACAATAGCAAAGACTTGGAATCAACCCAAATGTGCATCTGTGACAGACTGGATTAAGAAAATGTGGCACATATACACCATGGAATACTATGCAGCCATAAAAAAGGATGAGTTTGCGTCCTTTGTAGGGACATGGATGCAGCTGGAAACCATCATTCTTAGCAAACTATCACAAGAAGAGAAAACCAAACACTGCATGTTCTCACTCATAGGTGGGAACTGAACAATGAGCTCACTTGGACTCGGGAAGGGGAACATCACACACTGGGCTTATCATGGGGAGGGGGGAGGGGGGAGGGATTGCATTGGGGAGTTATACCTGATATAAATGATGAATTGATGGGTGCTGACGAGTTGATGGGTGCAGCACACCAACATGGCACAAGTATACATATGTAACAAACCTACACGTTATGCACATGTACCCTAGAACTTAAAGTATAATAAAAAAAAAAAACCATAAAAAAAAAGTCTACCTGACCCCTACAAATACTTGACTAACCAATAATATGAAGTAGAGATTATTGTCTCTGTTAAATATTATTAAAGGCACACCTCAGTGCTACCAAGGAGCTAAATTTTTAATTACATTTTATTTTAGTTAAATTTTTATTTCAATATTTACACACAGTGGCTATTATATATAGAAATTTATCTGGTAATTTCAAGCTACATACACAAAATCATATATAGGGTGTGATAACATTATATAAATTTTCAGATAAATTTTATTATAACATTGAATTATTCACTTCAATTGGTTTTGTGTGTATTTTATTTAGTAGCCATTTGCTGAAGTTGTTTGTATTTTTGATAACCCTGATTCCTGCTCCTCAGTGTATCTGTCAATATGTCATTCTGTGAGGGAATATGATCTCAATTTCCCTTTTCAATGAGATTCTACATTTTATATTGATCATTTCTGCAAGTGAAAATACAGGTTAACTCTCTGAAATCTTCACTCATTGATCTTTATTCCTAGACTTGTGTTCTTTTCTAACTCAGCTTGCACATATTTAGGGGTTGGCAAAGGCATGTTAAAGTGGTATGAATTTTACTCCCTTTGTATCAATGAGATGCTCATTCTCAGATTTCAGTGTTAAGTCTTCAATACACATGGAAAGTTTACTTCTATCTTATTGAAATAATTAATTTCTTGAAATGTGCTGTATCTCAACAATTGCTATAATTGCTAATATATCTTCTTAAGGGCCTCCTATGTATAAGAATGGTACTAAATATGTTATACATATTATCTCATTTAATCGTCACTACTACTTGTAAGAATAGGCACCATTATCTCCAATGATACCTCTTGACTGAGAGTCAAGGAGGTTAAATATTTGCCCAAGTTTACCCAGCTAAGAAATAAAAGAGCTAGAATTCATATCCACTCTACATGACTTTAAAGACCACAGATTTATATATTTTTCCGGAACTTCCCATCTGTAATAGGGAATTTTTTTTTTCATGGAACAAAAGGAGACTTGTTAAGTAACATTTTATTTCTCTAGAATAATAATAAAATCTGCAATCAGAGCATTCACCCTAATACTGTGTTCATGTTTCTTTGAAGATGGTTAAGATCTAGTCATTGAAAACTTACAAGGTTATTTTGCTTTGTTTTGTTTCGGTGGGGATGTTAGGGGAAGAAAATGTATGATTGGCATTATATAATTGGAAATTTTCAAAGCCTCAGTTATGTAGTCTAGAGTTTAACATATATTCAAAAATAAATTGATAAATATCCCCATTAGAATTCTAATATGGTAATCATTTTTGTTATTTAGGATTTGGGGTAAAATACTATATTCTAATTATTAAATGAATGTTCTTTGTTCACATGTAACAGTCATGGTAACTTCAGCAAATAATTTTTCCCAGTACATTTGGAATATCCTGCTGATTGTGGTTTGCATTAGTTTGGGCTGCTGTAACAGAGCACCATAGATTGGATGGCTTATAAACAACACGTTTATTTTTCATGTTCTAGGGGCTGGAATTCCAAGATCAGGATGCCAGCACAGTAGGGACCTGGTGGTGGCCCTTTTCTGGGTTACAAACTGCAGACTTACTGTATCCTTACCTGACGAAAAGAGAGAGAGCTAGCTAGCTCTCTGCGCTCTCCTTATAAAGGCACTAATCTCATTCATGGTGGTTCCACTGTCATGATGTAATTGTCTTTCAAAGGCCCTCACCTCCTAATACTATCACTTAGGGAGTGAAGATTTCAACATATAAATTTAGGTGGGAAGGTCACAGACTTTCAGCCCATAGCATGATTCAAGATGGGTTCCAGTATCTGCAAAAAAGAAAATTGCTCTGACTACTAAGACAGGGACTTTCAGACCTTTGAGAGTTTGTGAAATTTGTATGTGTTATCTTTTGACTATGAAACTTCAAAGTGGTACTGTGAGCTAGGATACATGGAGAAACTGCACAAAATTTTGCCACAGGTCAATTCATATTTCAAATAAATTATGCATTTAAAGTAGACTGGGTGGTTTTCAAACCCTTAAATAGCAAATTTTGAGGATGCTTCAATAATGATAGTAGTGCTAAATCTCAGTTTACACACAAAAGAACTGTAATAGAAATTATCATGGAAAGGCAAGAATTGTTTTGATTTTGGGGGTGAAAATACGCTGAAATAAACTCTGACTTATTTGTTAGATATTCTTGAGCAAGTCCCCTACTGATTCCTACTAAGGAAGAAAATACTAGTAGATATATTAACACTTACATTTGTCTGCCTACTAGTGGTTGAATATAAAGACATATTTCATTTATTTAAGGTGAGTGGCCTATGACAGCAAATTAGATTGCTAACCTAAGGGAAGAGCACAGCTTTAAAATATCTGAGCAGATTAATAAAGTTTTATACTTTATGAGAAGGTATTAAAATGTTGT
This sequence comes from Colobus angolensis palliatus, assembly GCF_000951035.1. Taxonomy (NCBI): domain Eukaryota; kingdom Metazoa; phylum Chordata; class Mammalia; order Primates; family Cercopithecidae; genus Colobus; species Colobus angolensis. Next base: position 2,750,647 of record NW_012115156.1, on the reverse strand, counting down.
CAATACTGGAATTGAGGTCAAGAGTTGGTCTTCAAAACAGCTTCCTAAGACTTATTTTCTGGGCAAATCTGTTATTCTATACTTCTGTTTGTTCATCTCTAAAGTAGTAATAAAAATAAGCTATGTGAAGAATAAATATGTCAAAATACTTAAACATAGTCCATGCTAATAAAGTTTGCTTATTCACTCATAGATGTGAAAGTAATTGAACATTTATCTATATAAATCTTTAGAACAGAATAATTTATTAACATATTAACAAAATCATTTACTAATTTGATATCAGGTAAATTTGTATCAGTATTAACTTTTGCCCAAATTCATAAGGCTATCTAATGTAGGTAGAATAGGTTCTAATTGAAATTAACAGTCCTTTCTAAATTTCATGCTGCTCTCCTCCTAAACCTTGACCCAAATATACTAATAAGTCAGTTTCTTCTTGGTGCTTCAGTCACTGCAATGTAAGAGTAAGATGTTTACAAAGGCATGCCCAGTTTTTAGGACTGCAATGGTCAGGATAGCTTCAATAACATCTTACACATCTGGCAGACTGAAGCAACACTGGTCAGAACAGAGCTGCTTGGATATTTTTATAGAGATAACAGCTATTCACCTCTATTTCCTAGAATTGAAGACTTTTCATAACAAAAATCCCTTAGTATTTTAGTTTGCACATATGTATAACCTAGGTATGGAAAAATAATTTCATCCTTTTATGTTAACATTATTCAAGAACTGTATTTCAGCAACCCTCAAGTGACTTGGCAATGTGCCAAAGAGAGCAGATACGGGAGATGAGGAAAGTATCAGATGTTTATGTTAAGTCAACCACACTTAATTTAAAGGCTTACTCATTCCAATGACAACCAAAGCTTTGAAAACCCAAGAACATATTGTCTAACCCTAAACCACTTTTAATAAACAAGGACTTTCCAGTTACCGCAGAAAATTATGTTTCGGAGGCCGATTATGTGTCCTCTTGCCCTTTATGGATAATGGCTTTTCTCTTCCTCTCACTTCCCTTCCCCTCACCCCAAGAGAAGCTGGCCAGTGTAAACTGTGCACTTAGAATGGTTAGCAAACAGAAGAAAAGAACTTTTCAAACAAATTTATTCATAGCTCTAGTAAGGTACCATTTACGAAATACTTAGGATGTTCTAGCTAATGAGCTTATCACTATGCACACACACCCCATAGAGAGGATTTATTACACACACACACTATATATATATATATACACACACATATACATATATATGTCAATATATTTAATTTAATCTCAAAATAACAAGATACAATGGGTAAACTACATTTTAATCCTCAAATGGACGTGACAAAACTGAAAGCATGACAGGTAAAATTAGTTACCCAAGTCATCCAACAGTTAGTTCAGTTAGATATCGGTAAAATAAGGCTACAGGTCTACTTCTGCCTGACTCCCAAGCCTATGAACTTTTAGTTTTCAGCATTGATGGCTTACTCAGAGTCAGGCACTGTGCTCAGGGACTAAAAGTACAAATAAAGACAGGTAAGGCCAGGTTGTTTGCCTTCAGTGAGTTCACATTTGAGTTGGGGAAAGTCTACATAGTCTTATTTTCTGCATTTAGCAAAAATGTAATAAAAATTATTCTCAAAGTGTAATTCCCAGATTAGCAGCATCAATATCCCCTAGGGACTTGCTAGAAATGCGAAATCTCAAGCCCCATTGCAGACCTACTGAATCAGAAACTCAAGGAGTGAGTCCCAGGAATCTGTATTTTAGTAAGCCCTCCAGGTTATTTTGGTGCACACTGAAGTTTGAGAACTGGTAGCTTAGACAGACACGGATTTGAGGGGAATGCGCAACTTCTCTCACAGATATGAAAGAAGGATTTCTGGAGAAACTGACACTTCAGCTGTGTCAGGGAGGATTTATAATTTTTTTTTTTTTCAGGCAGAACGGATAGCATGACCAAAAACAGATAGGGAAAAACTCCCTATGTTTGATATTCCTAGAAAGTGAAAGTCAGAGGTAGGGCTTGGCAATAGATAAACTAGAGTTAGGTGGGCTGCAGTCTACCAGTATGCCTTAAATATTTTAGGCCTTATTTCATGTAGTGCTGGCATAGGGGCTCTAGTAACTAAAAGACCTACTATAAAAAGGGCTTGGAATTGATGTTTCTGCAAAACTTGGGTTTCCTGTTGGTCACATAACTGTTACTAACTGTGGTTACCTTGAGCTTCCTCAGGGCGCTCTTAAGTAGTGTGAGGAAGATACTTTGCTGTCCAAGAAGGAAGTACTACAAGGAAATGAGAAGAAGGAATTGACTCAGTTGCTTCTTAGAAACTCTGAAGCTCTCTGGGCTGTGACACACTTAAAGAATGGGCACTATTCACAACAGCAAAGACTTGGAATCAACCCAAATGCCCATCAGTGACCGACTGGATTAAGAAAATGTGGCACATATACACCATGGAATACTATGCAGCCATAAAAAAGGATGAGTTTGAGTCCTTTTTAGGGACATGGATGCAGCTGGAAACCATCATTCTCAGCAAATTATCGCAAGAACAGAAAACCAAACACCGCATGTTCTCACTCATAGGTGGGAACTGAACAATGAGATCACCTGGACTCGGGAAGGGGAACATCACACACCGGGGCCTATCATGGGGAGGGGGGGAGGGGGAGGGATTGCATTGGGAGTTATACCTGATTTAAATGACGAGTTGATGGGTGCTGACGAGTTGACGGGTGCAGCACACCAACATGGCACAAGTATACATATGTAACAAACCTGCACGTTACGCACATGTACCCTAGAACTTAAAGTATAATTAAAAAAAAAAAAAAAGAATGGTGACTGAATAAGAGTAAAAAGGGGGAAGAAAAGGGGTAGAAGGATAGAAAAAGGTAATTTTTACTAAGATTCAAATTAACTTAATTCTAAGTCAAACACACACAACATTAACAACAACAACAAAAGGGAAATTGAGATTAACCACATGGATATATGTGGATATTGCATATTTACTATATATATTATACATATATTATAATATTATATATACATACACACACATATTCCATGCACAGCCCAGGAAATAAGACGTTATTACATTATCTAAGCTACTTTTGAGAGTACCAAGGTCAAGGATCAGCACTGCACACTTTCATTTATTCCCTCCTGTATCTTGAGAACATTCTGTTATTAATAAGTTTGGGAGTATGATTTTCTAATCATTCAACCCATTTTATTAGGATAAGTCTCTGAATATCATCTTTCTCCATCTTATTGATCAAGTGTATCAGAAGGATACATTTGTTTGCACAAATGGTTTAAGTATTTTGAACAGGGAGTGATTACATTTAAAGTAATTATTTTGCATGAATTACTGGAGAATCCAAGTTATAGAAAGTGTCACCCAGATTTAAGCATTGGTAGCAATATAGCAACACTTCAAGCATTGGTAGGTAGCACTGTAACAACCAAGAGACACTTTCCAACTCTGGGTCCTCCAGTGGCTGAAGCAGTTAACAAATTTAGCATTCTCTCATGTTAAGCATTCCAAAATATTTAGTGATTGTCTTGATATGATTCCAGTAAAAAACAGCTGTCAAAATGTATCATACATTTGCAAGCCTGCTACACACACAGTTACTATAATTGGTTGAGGTTTGTTTTGTTTTCATTTGACTTTAAAAAGGTTGTGGAAAGCATAATTTAGGTTTGGCCAAACTTTTATTAATGTTCACAGAAAGACTATAGTTTACAATTAGACTTCAGTTTTTAAAGTATTTCATATTTGAAAAGTGGAGAAGCACATAGGTAGCAATTTATCTTTACAGCTTCATTAATCTGAATGTCAAACCCTCTTGGACTGTGAAGTGTATAGTGTTGTAAATCATCACTTTTTAATTTGTTGTATCTGCTACATCAAATAGCCAAAGTAATTTGGTCAGCTGTGTTTTCATTGGTTTTAATGTCTCCCTTCTACCTCCTCTCCACCCCAAACTATGACTTAATTACACTAAGGTTATCTTCTTAAACCAAGGCAAGAAAATATCCTGGAATACTAGTTCTTTCTGCAAAAACTATAACCCTCAAAACAGAGGATATACTTCACAAGCCACACGTCTATCACAAGTATCTTAGAATTCAGGGTAACTAGTTTACTGGTTAAATCAGAGCCAAAGATAATAGCAATTTCAAATTGCAAGATTTCTAGAAAATATGTGGAGGTCCTTTTGGACATTAAAAGAAAAATAATCTTACAAGGATTTTTAAAAATTATTCTGTTCTGCTTTGCCCTAAACATTAAATTTTATTACTAGATTTAAGAAGTGTACCTCAAAAAATATTAATTATTTTACTGCACTGAGTTACATTAACTGTGTTTTAAGCAAGGCACTTTCCTAAATTGATGAAACCAATTATAGACTCTTTCAATTAAAAAAGTTACACTCTGTGGAAAATATTAAGTTCAGTAACCATTGGGAAAAAAATATCCATTCATATGGCTTCAATAAACAACTTTTAATTACGTCTCATAGATGAGAACATCTATACTAACTTTTGCTCTCCATGTAGCCTAATGATTTTTACTAAAACACATTGCAATTTCATTGTTAAACCTGATCTTAGCCAAAAGGCCAATAAGTGATTATTTAATTGTTAACAAAAATTGTCTATGCAAGATCCCATAATTCCAAATTTTCACAATTTCTACTAAATAAATGTTTGGGGCATTTAATGCAAACATCCATCAGAAAATTGTCAAAGTTATTAGAGTGTCTATTGAAATTCTGGCCATGAAAATAGAAAGGAAATGGTAAACCCTACAGATTCTCTGGAAGAAGAATTATAGACTTGATGGTTAAGAGAACATTTCAGCTCAAGGACAGTGGTGAATGAAATACCATTGGTAAGAGCAGGAAAAAAGGATACCATATACCATATATAGTTATCCGTGAAAGTATAATCATAGTCTCTTCAATATATGATGGAAAACTGGTTTTCCACATGCAAAATAATGAAATTGAACCATCTTATACCATATACAAAAATATACTCAGATGGATAAAATGCCTAAACGTAAAACCTAAAACCATAAAAGAAATCTCCTAAAAGAAAACATAGAGGAAATGCTCCTTGGCATTGACCTTGGCGATGATTTTTTTGAATATCATACAATAAAAGCTCAGGTTATAAAAGAAAACAAAAATAAATGAGACTACATTCCGCACAGCAAAGAAAACAATCAACAAAATGAAAAGGCAGCCTATGGACTGGGAAAAATATTTGCAAACCACATATCTGATAATGGATTAATATCCAAAATTTGTAAAGAACACATACAACTCATTAGGAAAAAAACAAATAACCTGATTAAATAATGGGCAAAGGACATAAGTCGTCATTTCTCCAAATAAGAAATAAAATAAAAATGGCCAACAAGGCCAGGAGTGGTGACTCATGCCTGTAATCCCAACACTTTGGGAGGCCGAGGTGCATGGATCACCTGAGGATGGGAGTTGGAGACCAGCCTGACCAACATGGAGAAACCCCGTCTCTACTAGAAATACAAAATTAGCTGGGTGTGGTAGCACATGCCTGTAATCCCAGCTACTAGGGAGGCTGAGGCAAGAGAATCACTTGAACCTGGGAGGCCAAGGTTGCGGTGAGCTGAGATTGCACCATTGCACTCCAGCCTGGGCAACAAGAGTGAAACTCCATCTCAATAAATAAATAAATAAATAAACAAACAAATAAATAGGCCAACAGGTACATGAAAAGGCATTCAATATCACTAGTCATCTGGGAAATGCAAATTAAAACCACTATGAGATATCACCTCACATGTGTTAGGATGGGCATCCTCAAAAAGACAAAAGATCACAAGTGTTGGTGAGGGTGTGATGAAAAAGGAACCTCCATACACTGTGGGAAGGTAGATTGGGTTCTAAGGAAATTAAAAATGGAACTACTGTATGATCCAGCAACCCTTCCTCTGGGTATATACACAAAGGACTATATTTTTACACTAAAGGAGCATATTTACACCACTTTGTAAGAATACCTGCATTTCCATGTTCATTGCAGCTGTATTCACAATAATGAAGATACAGAAACAATTATATATAATAGACACAAAAGGAATATTATTTAGCCTCTAAAAAAGAGATCCTGCCATGTGCTCCAACATGGACAAACCTGAAGGACATTATGCAAAGTGAAACAAGCCAGACACAGACAAAAATATTGCATTAACTCATTTATATGTAGAATCATAAAAAAAGTTGAATATACAGAGAGAGAAAAACTGTTGTTACTAGGGGTGGGGGTGGAGAGGAGAAGAAAGTTTATGAACTGGGTTAAGACTTCTAACTACACTGTTTATCAAAATAAATTAATATGAAAGGATTAAAATGGAAACTCAAAGCAAAATGAAAGAAGGAGCAAGGTTGCAATATTACCACTTAGGACATTTTATTGAACTAAAACAAATTTTGAAAGATTCCTAAAAACAAAAATGCGTTCTATTTTAGAACCCAGTGATGTTCAAAATGCCATAATATATGTATAAGCGCTTTGAAGAAGTCTTTTGTGATGATATATTGCTTTTAGCCTAATTAATATTCGTTATAGTTTTAAAACAAAGACCTATTTCAGAATTCAAGTGATAGAAACATTAAAGAAGTTTTACATTCTATAATTTTACATCCATTTATGAAGGAAAATGAGTTGCTGAATACATTATAATTATGTAATAATGGCACCACTTAATAGCTATGCAACCTTGGATGAATTGTTTAAATATTCTAAGCCTTAATTTTCTCATTTATACAATGGAGGTACCTCGTATGGTAGCCAGCCTCCAGAATGACCCCCAATGGTCCCTGCCTGCTAGCATTCAGGTTCTGATCTAGTTCCCTCCTACACTGAATAGACTGACTTGAATAACCAACAGAATATTGTGTAAATGACATAGTGTTTCTGAGCATAAAAGATATTGAAGCCTCTGTCTTACTTTATTTTTCAACCACTCTTTCATCTTAGAAGTCAATACTAGAGTCTCAGTCAACCTTTCAGAGATTTGCTGCCTTAAATAACATTTTGGCTGAAATGAAGCATGAGAGACCATGAGCCAGAATTACTCAGATAAGCTGCTCTCCCTAATTTCTCACTTACAGAATTATGAAATAATAAATACAAGTTTTGGTGTAATATTTTATGCAGCAATAGATAACTCATATACTCTGCCTGATAAGGTCAGAAGAATTACATACTTGTCTGAAGCCATTTGAAAAATATCTAGAATGTAATGAATACACAAGAAGTGTTCATTATATTTCTGAGCACCAGTAGATTTTAGGAACTGGGATATGGATACATTGATATATATAGATATCTACATGGAATATATATATATCTACATGAAATATATATGTAATTACACACTCATGTGCACACACAGATAATAAATATGTATATATTAATATATTATACATATATATAATTTAAACCCCATATAGTCAGCATTCTGTTTCAGGTGTCAGAAGAACCAACTCAAGCTTTCTTAAGCTGAAGAAAAAGAAAAATTTGTTGTTTAAAAATAACTAAAAGTATGATAGGGCTTGTTTCACAAACTGCTAAATTCAGGAGTTAAAACAATATCCTATCTCTTTCTATCCATGGGCTTTGCTCTTCTCCATTTTTGTTCTCATATTGTTTCCAGCAAGAGGGATTGTGGAAGCTTCACTGTTACATCTTTTAGGTTCCAGTCTGGTGGAAAAGAAGATGTCTCGCTTTTGCTTTGACTGAAGAACATCAATGTCCCTGAACCAATCACACAGCCAAAAAATAAATAAATAAAATTTCATAATTGTCCAGATAAAATCACATACTGCTTATGAACACATAGGCTAAAAGGGAAAGTGGGGATGCCTATAAGAGGGTGAATGATTCTGGGCAAAAATAGTAGATGTCTGATAACAATTATGTGAAGCAGACATATTGTTATCACATTTCATAAAGGAGGACAATAAAGCTCAAGGCTTGAGTAGTGTGCCTGGAATTGTACAGCTGTAAGTAGAACAGCCAGTCACATCCCAGAGCCCATGTGCTGGGCCACATTATTGTATTTCCTCTCTAAGGGACTTTATTTTCTTTATTCTATTGTGGCTTAGCAATTTGAGTTACTCAGATGCTACATTTGTTCCACTTCCTTTATCCTAAATTACATCCCTGTCCTATGTAATCTGGTCATTTTCTCCAATTATCCAATCTACTTAAACTAGGAAGCTTACTAAACCTTGAGTCATATCAAATACCTCAAGTAGGCCTGACCATAGAATATCAGTGCACAACCTTGTTAGTGAAACCTTCCCTTATATTTATTGCATGAACAATGGCATTTAATCATTTACCACCCAGCCCTTCCAAATAGTCTTGGTCTAATTCCTAGACTAGAAAAAGGCTGTGACAGGCAAGTTTTGTTGGCTATCCCTTCTTCTTTTTATAGAATTCATTCCTTTAAGATAAAGTCACAAAAATAATTTATTCTTCTAGAATATTATACAAAATATAGGTGTTTACCTATCCTCCTCATCTAATATATCAATATCACATACACCTCTCTTATTTGAAATCCACTCTTAACCTCAGGCTTTTTGAAGTGTCACTTTAAAATTGTGACTGATTATTATAACTACACCTTTAACTATAACTTTAAGGTCTTAAAGACCAACAATATTAGTAAAACACTTCTGATGATAAAGACAAAATTTTCCATGAAATTGCTTTTTCTGAAGAAAAATGGTGTGAATTTGTATCTCAAAACAGGATTTTAAAAATTATTCACCAACAATAGAAGATATTTGAATAGAAGGCAACTGAATTTTTCTTTCTTTACCTAATACACTATGGTCTCTTGACCCTGTTTACATATAAAAATGGGGTATATTATCTAAATGTAGAAAGCATATAATTATGTATATAATAATTATGTAATATACATTTTTCTATAGATTTCTTATGGAAGAAGGTTGTCACAAAGAATCAGCATAAGCATAAACATTCATTAGTTTTGGGTCTAATTTACAGGCATACAATACTTAGAAAAAAATCAACTTATTCATCCTTCTATGGAGTTTTGTTTACCACCTATTCTAGTTCTACTATAAATATAGACTCTGTCTACCCACTCAATATATAGTGTCTCACAGGATTACATATTTTGTATATATTTTTTCCAAATTTAGTTGTGTGTGTGTGTGTGTATATATATATATAGGCTCATCTCTTTAATTTCTATTTACACGTCATTAGCAATAGTCCTATGTATATAGTCAAAGACAAAAAAATGTATTAACTAAAGTTTCCATCTAAAGCAGTAGATATAAATAGGTTTATTGATGATAAAAGAACTATGAGACTGATAAGAATAATTTGCTTGCTTCTAAGGCAACCCCAAAGTTGTTCTTCTTGAATACTGAGTACATCATGTAATTTCTATACCTTATGCTGTGATGCTGTACACATTTTAGTAATTCAGTCAGCAAAACATCTGGGTAGACTTTTAGTATGCTGCGCTAATTGCTATGGGAATACAAAGTAGTACTTTGTCTAAGATTTCTTAGTGGTGAAGGTGGGACTCTGAGAAAGTGGCAATGCCTTTCAAAAGCTTACAATGGCAGAGCGAGACCATCAGCAGCAATAAATTCCAATGAAGCAACATACTATTATTAAATCCCAAATGAGTGGTGAGGCAATAGCAGCTAAAGACATGCTGGTGAAGAGAATAAGGGATGGTGATGGAGTGAAGAATGGAGGCAGTTTCTTAGAAAACCTTGTAGAGTTTGTTTAAAGAATAAGTAGGATTTGCAGATGTGGAGAGAGGGAAGGAGACAATTCCAGACAAGGATTAAAAGTACGAATCAAAGCATAAAATGAACAATTGTGGCAATAAGAGTAGGGATATGAAAAAAAGATGAGAGAGTCTAAAGCAGTGGAACACGCTGTAGAAAATCATGCTGGAAAAGTACAGTAAATACAAGCAGAGATGTTTCCAAGCTTGCTCCACAGTACGGAGGCTTTGAGTCAATGAGATTCTGGAGAACATATATTTTTTCCAGTCTCTCTTACATAATGAATTTTTCCTATGCTTTTTTCAAAGAAAGGTCCTACCATTTTATGTACAAATAAGTAAGCGAGTAAATAAATAAAAGCAGATAGTCAAAGATTGAGAAGACGCTACAGTGCCAGTTGCGGGGTGGTAAAGTGCAGATTTAGGAAATAGTATGCCAGTGCATGAGGAGAATACGTGCCAATGGGGGACTGACAGTGGAGACCGGGCTGGAAGAGGCTGGAGGAAGGTTAAGAAGACCACAGCCTGTTGCAGTATAGATATGAACAGTGTGTGAATGTCTGAATTTAATATCTAATAGGAGTTCGGGCATATGGTGACATGGGCAGAACCTACCTGTGTTAAAATGAAGAAAAAATAATAGATGCAAGGGGAAAAGAAGACAAATAACTCATTATCTCTCCAGCACTGTGCTAGACAGGTGACTTGCCTGCTCGCATTTAATTTTCATGCCACACTAGCAAACTAGGATACATTACTAGGTAGGGGCGGCCAGGTTATGACCTGAAGTCAGAGACAGAAAAAAATAGCTTTTCTGTGGTAGAATTAGATAATATACTGAGTAGAGGTGTTGACTCAAAAAATGCTCACTTAGTGTCCATTTTGAAGACATGTAAGAGCTGAAAATGAACTTATTTGTCAGAGTGTACAACATAGAGATTAAGAGTGCAGACAATGGATCAGACTGCTTAACGCAGGCTTTAGATTTGCCCATAGTTTGCTACGTGATACAGGGGTGAGCTACTTAATTCCGTACATCAGGTGTTTTTATCTATAAAATAGAGATAATGGTGTCTGCCTTCTAAGCTTGTTCTGAGTGTTGAGTTAGTTAATGTATGTGAAATGCTTAGAAAACTGTTGGGTATATAATAAATAGTAAATACATGTTAGCTATTATTTTACAATAGTTTAAGACAGTATCTACAAAAAAATACAGATGAAAATTTGTGGGTTAATTTACATGTGATAAAATTGCATAGAACTAAGTACACATACACAAATGAGTACAAGTAAAACTGGGGCAATCTCAGTAAGCTTGGTGGATTGTGTCAGTGTCAATATACTGGTTGTAATATTGTGCTATAGTTTTGTAAGATGTTGGCATTAAAAAAAAGGTAAGTGAAATTATTTCAAAATAAAAAGTTTAGTTTTTAAAAGATGTAGATTGTTCTCTATCCCTTTATAAATCTGTGAAAGAAATGGCTATGTTGCAGTGCACTAGTTTATGTGAAGAGGAAGACTGCATGTGATATGGATAGAAGAGTCATCTAGTAAGAGCTTAAAAGTAATTTGTACCAGCAGTATCTGTGAAGAAGGAGGGTGTAGTAAACCAGTAATTTTCTACAAAACAAAACAAAACAAACTCAGTTTAACTGCCAGTAGAATTTGGAAAATAAAGGAATGATTCTACAATTCCAAGGCTATCACAAAAACCTAATTTATTCACTGCACAATAACATCTAGTTGAGGGATCAACAAAGGGTGCGGCCCAAACAAATTGCCTCCATCAGAGGAAAGACCACTTTTTTCTAATTTGTACAAGGGGGCTCTAAGGGTTGAAACAGGTATAAAAGAAGACTTGCTCTTCTCCAAGTTGGTATAACAAGCATATTCTGCATAGACAGTATCTAAATATCTGTTGTAGAAAGCCTTGAACCAGTCTATAGCAGAAATTGAAAGAAAGAAGATACTTTAAAAAAAATCCTGAGACCCAATAAGGAAATTGAAACTTTAGAAGCTGGAATTGTTTTTCTGACTTTTCATGTCTCTGAGGAAATACCAGGGATTTAGGAATAATAAAGTAATTCTAGTGACTTTTTTATTGAAGTGTAAGCTAATTTTGTTCAACTCAAAGAGTTAAAAGTAATTTTTTTCTCTTTTTAAAATTGGGGCTTTACTATCGTAGAAATGTCTTAAAATACAAATGTGGATAAAATAGTATAATGAATTTCCCTTACCTAGTGACCAGTTTCAAAACTTCTCAACATGGTAAATCCTGTCTCATCTACTCATGTAGCCACAGTTCCACTGAATTATATTAAAGGAAATCATAAATGTTGTATTATCTGCATATAGTTTAGTATACATCTCTAAGAGTTAAGGGCCCTTTAACAATATCCAAAATAGGATTGTCACACCTAAAATTTCCCAATTGTTTTATAAATGTCTTCTTTGAGTTAGTTTATTGAAATTAGGACATAAGCAAGGTTGCAAAATTGCATTTGATTAATATGCTTTTCAAGATAATTCCTCCTCCTCCTTTAAGATCTTGACTAAACGGTCCAGGATCATAGAAGTAAGATGTGATAGATCTAAGATTTGAACATCAGTGTTTTACATCTGTATGACTTATATTTCTCTGTATGCCAGACTGAGAAATTTGGGAAAGTTAGTAATATTAGCACTGAAGTACTTAAAGAGGGAACCTAGCCTAGCCTGAATGAAAAGTCAAAAACAAGCATAGGACTACTTCAACAGAGGGTGAGTGTCAAACAATCCAATGTCTCAGTCATAGAAATGAGTAGATTCAGGAGGTGTGGGATGCAGCCGTAGGAATGGGGGATGCAAAATTTTAGTATACTTTATGGAATGTAGCAAATATTGTATCTGAACACATGCAAAAATCATTTGACTTTCAAAGAGGATAAACATTTTTTATGGCTCCCTCCAAAACATAAATGTTTCTCTATAAGAGTAACGTGCAGAATAGGGGAAATTTAGTCCTTTTTGGTGTGCATGGTTTAGATCACACCTGAAAATTGCAATCTGGCGAGCCATCCTTCAGGAAGCAATAAATTTGAGCGTGTATAAAAAGAGTCGACATAATAGTAGAGCAACCAGTTATCAAAAAAGGAAATGTTTAAGAAAATGGGGGTATTTAGAATGGAAGAGATTTCAAGAGTATATAACCTATTTTATTTATAGGGTTATAATCAGGTTGAATAATAAGACTGTGTTGTCCCAGAGGGTCTTTTTTAGGATAGAGAGGTAGAAATTGTTATTGTAATACCATTTTATCTGATTTTTCAATCATTTGAGCTGTTTGAAAATGTAATTGGCTATCTCTGTAATGATTCTTTTTTATTTTACTTATTTTTTATTTTACTTTAAGTTTGGGGATACATGTGCAGAACATGTAGGCTTGTTATATAGGTATACATGTGCCATGGTGGTTTGCTGCACCCATCAACCCATCATTTAGGTTTTAAGCCCCGCATGTATTAGGTATTTGTCCTAATGCTCTCCCTCCCCTTGCCCTCATCTCCCAACAGGCCCCGGTGTGTGAAGTTCCCCTCCCTGTGTCCACGTGTTCTCATTGTTCAACTCCCACTTATGAGTGAGAATATCTTAATTATTTTGAAGTCACAGACACTTTTGAGAATCTGATTAAGGCATGGACCTTAACCTACATATAAATATATTTGCATATAGTTTCACGGTGTTAATTCCTGACACTCATTTACGTACTACTATGGAGTTCGTGACCCCGAGTTAAGAACCACCACGAGTTTGCAAGTTCTCTGGTGCTAGAAATGCCCAAGTAGAATTGGAGCAACCACTGTGGCCTGACACTGTAGTGAAATGGGAACACAGGTTGATGAGCTTCTGGCAAGGTTCTAAAATAATTGTGAAAATTGCCAAATTAGCATGATATATTTGTATGTTCCTGCTCCTAATCCCCTGTACAAGCATTTCCTTGTGTCCTAAACAGTTTTGAAAGCCTCTATTACCTTGCAGTATTTCATTAATTCCACCTTTTAATTATTGCCATGGTGTTAGAGTTGGCAAGAGTGCTTTGAACCTAGCAGCAACAATCTACATCCAGGGGGAGAAAAAGAAGAAAAAGAGATGCAACCTGAGCCAGAACCATCATCTGCTCTACAAGACAATTTCTTTTATAAAATGCCAATATCCTCAAATGGCATCAAATTGTCATATTTATTTTGTTGACTCAGTTCCTAAATTGCAATTCAAATCACTTACTGGAATATTTCAATGTGTTAAAAATAATATCAAAGCAAACAAAGACTCATGTCTTTCTCACTTCTTACAACCATTTTGTTTATGAATTTGCATCCCAGACAAACATGTTTTATTTGGATGGTCAGTTTTTCAAAAATATTCTCCAAAATTCTCACAAGTCCAAGATTTTAAGTCTTTTTACAAACATATTTGGATTTTTTTTTCATACTTTTAGTGTTCTCATTCTTTTTTTAGTAAACTTTCAAATTATTTCTTACTTCGCAGTGTAGTCTAGTGCAATCTTCGCAGTGTAGTCTAGTTGAAACCTGAAAAGTGTGTTCTTATTTTACTCCCCAAACTGATTAACTATATAATTTAAAAATACGTCAAACAAACAGCAAGAAAATAAATATGGTGCATTACAGATAAAAGAGACCTAGTCATAAATTAGTGAATGCAATGTATAAATAAATAATATCCATATGTGAAAGTAATTCATGCTCATTGAAGAAAACATAGATATGAGAAGCTTAAGAAAAAATAATCTTTGCCAGTAATTCCACCATACTGAGTTATGTTATAATACTTTCTTGTTTTCTTTTATACCTTACAAATACATCCCTATGTTAGACATTTAATTAGAAACATGTTTATTTAGGTTTATATATGGGTTACATATATAGAGATTTATATATAGGTTTATGTCTTAGTTTTGCAATAAGCATATCCCATCCCTATGCCATTACTCTTTGAAAAGAGTTTTTTTTTTTTTTTTAGACGGAGTCTCGCTCTGTCGCCCAGGCTGGAGTGCAGTAGCGTGACCTCAGTTCATTGCAAGCTCCACCTCCCAAGTTCACGCTATTCTCCTGCCTCAGCCTCCCAAGTAGCTGGGACTACAGGCATCACGCCCAGTTATTTTTTTTTTTTTTTTAAGTAGAGATGGGGTTTCACCGTGTTAGCCAGGATGGTCTCCATCTCCTGACCCCATGATCCGCCTGCCTCGGCCTCCCAAAGTGCTGGGATTGCAGGTGTGAGCCACCGCGCCCGGCCCTAATTTTTTAATTTCATAGGTGGGACTGTGATGAATATCTGTGTCCATATATATTTAGAAGCAGAATCACTAGATCAAAGATTGTGGATATTATAAGCTATTAAAGACATATTGCCAACTATCTGCATGAGAGTTTTCTGCAATGGCATCATCCATGTATGTGAATGCTGATTTCACATTACTACTTTTGCCAACAGTGTATATTAAATGATTGCCAAATCGACATATGTAGTTATCGCAATATATATTTATATTATGTGGTTATCTTAATGTACATATTAATTAAAGGGGAATTTGAGCATTTTTACATATTTATTGACCACTTCTAATTCTTTTGTGAATTGTTTAAGGTCTTTGTCCAAAGAAATGTGGTTTAAAGTAAAAGAGAAAATAAATTTTAACTACATATACATAAATATGAATTTTTTATATTAGCAGCAAGTAAAAAATACAAATTGATACACTCCACGGGAAGAAGGAGTTTGAAAGTGCAGATTATTTAGTTTTTATATGTGACTTTGTTTTAAGTTAATTTTTTTTTTTTAAATAAAGTATCAGCATGTTTCCCCTAAAAAAAGTATTTGTGTATGCAAAGTTTTGGTGACTTCAGGGTAACTTATGTGCCTGAAAAAACTTACTTATAGCTATTTGAAGTTTTCAAATTAATATTAATTTAACAACTTCACAAATTCACAGGCCTATTTTACTTAAGGTTTTAAGTTCAAATTTTAAGTTATCTGACATTGTCTTCATTATTTATTTTCATAAATTGGGAAAATTTTAAAAGTCTCTCACAAGGAAGCTTTTGATTAATATGTGATCAGCTGAGCATAAACTAAAATTTTGTAACAATTTTTACCATTTTAAACTTAATTAAATTATTTCAAACATTTTCAACTACATCTCATGTATAAACCCAGTAACTTTCTTTTGAAGTATTTCAATTTACTCCAGTTAGCAATTTGCTAGAGTACTTAAGTAACTTTAGTAACTCTAATATTAAACTCTAAAATATAAATGCAACTTAAGACTCTTTAATATTATAAAAAAATTTATAACTTTTGACCTAAGAAATTACAATTTCTAAAAGATCACTCAAATGTACATTTAATTGCAATCAAGCACAACCTGGCCGAATACTCTAAAACCAAACATGAAATGAAAAGGATTGACCAAATTATTGCAAAAAATTTCATTTCTAGATTTAACAAAAACATAATAAGGCTATGATAATATATGATACTCTATCATTTATATTTACAATTCTAATACTGCCAGGATTTAAAGGAAAATTATTCACTATGGAAAAAAGAAAAGTGGGGTTATCATCTCTGCAGAATGAAAAATTAAAAATGGACTGCAGACATCAGATGGGTTTTTCCCCTGTCACTAAGTAAAAAATGTTGGTCCACTTGTTTTAGTTACTACGTCAACCATTTATTCAAATCCATCCCCTCCAAATAGGATAGGCTATTAGGACTAGATACCCTCCAAATAGGATAGGCTATTAGGACTAGTCTGTTCAAGAAACTTTAGCAGAGATCATTTTCTGGCATTTTCAGTCAATAGCCTCACAGCCTATAGATTTTACTACCTACTAGGACTCAACTAATCTAGTCCCTGTTTTACACTATTCTGAATTGTTTCATATTCTTACAGTGTGGTCAGGCCACAATTCTTACAGATATTTAAATGGTATCTGATTACATTCTTTATATCTCCCAGAATTTTACCAATTCTGTGGTTACATCATTAAAGTCACACTAATAATATTAATAGATAAAATCGTGCCTATTTGTGTTCCTGTGTTAGTTTGCTGAGGATGATGGTATCCAGCTTCATCCATGTCCCTGCAAAGGACATAATCTCATTCTTTCTTATGGCTGCATAGTATTCCATGGTGTATATGTACTATATGTTCTTTATCCAGTTTATCTTTGATGGGGATTTGGGTTGGTTCCATGTCTTTGCTATTGTAAACAGTGCTATAATAAACATATGTGTGCATGTGTCTTTATAGCAGAATGATTTATAATCCTTTGGGTATATACCCAATAATGGGATTGCTGGGTCAAATGGTATTTTTGGTTCCCAAACACTGGATGTTCTCATTCATAAGTGGGAATTGCATAATGAGAATATATGGACACAGGGAGGGGAATAACACACTCTGGGGCCTGTCGGGAGGTGGGGGAGAAGAGGAGGGAGAGCATTAAGACAAATACCTAATGCATGTCACGCTTAAGACCTAGATGATGGGTTGACAGGTGCAGCAAACCACCATGGCACATGTGTACCTATGTAACAAATCTGCACGTGATGCACACGTATCCCAGAACTTAAAGTAAAATTTTAAAAAATAGTGCCTATTGGGAAAGTATACTTTCTCAATTGGTGATAGATATATAATCTAATTACACATGAGATTCCATTCAACGTAGCTGATTAGAGCGAGTTCCCAGAAATGAAACTACCACCTGAAGCAGACCTAAATGAAATTAATACTACTCAGTACCATGCAATTATGTTCCTGTGTCCTCTATGGTCAGTCACATCTCCTTTTCTTCATAGCCGATAAAGTGATAAGAGACCTGCACCACACTTCTGTCTGGCAACTCTCGACATATTTTTTTGTCAATGTTCTCCAAGCTACATTGATGTTTATCACGTTTTGTAAAGCAAAGGATATTCACTAATCTCTTATTGACCACTAATCTTTATCATCTATTTACTTGGCTGATACCTTAAAGGTGTTTTCCTGCCACAAGCCAGTAAGAATTTAGATTTTTGAATCCTGTATTATTATTCTCCTGCCTCTACTCAGCCAGAAATAATAGGTCAGAGCTGTTCAACTGACCAACAAAGCTTGGGACTGCAGTTAGAAAACACGTGGCAGTCATGGCTAGTCGTTCTTTGATGTCCATTTTTCCTTTTCTCTATAACAATAAAAATTCTAAGCTGGGTCTGTCATCGTTCAGCAAAGAATAACATTCACAGACTCCTTTGCGGCTGGGACTAGACATTTGACCAGGCTCTATAAAAATGGGATGTAAGAGGAAATCAATGCTTGAAACTTCTCGTCATTCATCTTAATTTAAATGACCATGCCTTCTCTGTCCTTCACTTGTCCATGGAATTATGGAGGGGGCTGGAAGGGCCACCTTAAAGCACATGATGGAAGACATGTATTTAAGATGCCTGAGCAATAGCATAAAAGGATCATGGGTCCTCAATACCTAGGGGCCATCATATCAGCCCTAGATGCTTATAGTCAGCCTATTATTTAAAAGGGAGAGAAAAGCCTATCTTCTTTAAACCAGTGGAACTTTACCATTTATTATGAGTTGAATGGACCTCCAAATAACATATAATCTGAGAAGATACTCAGTAATATGCCTAATGAGTTTTCATTATTTGAGAACATATTATGATTTTATTCAACTGAATTGATTATGAGAAAATATTTAGCTACATTAATTGTACCATCAAGCATTGTAATTAATATCCTGATATGTAATTTTGTCTGTACCGAATATCTATGTTTCTGAGCAAATACGGATTTATCTTTGCACTGGTGGGAGGTAAATAAATTTGGTCCATGCCTGATATTTTGAAAAAGAATAAACATCTATGCTGGCTTTAGCATATTAAGGAATATGCTTCACAATAACCCTAGGAGATGAGGGTATAGAGTAATATTAGTGGAAGAGGCTTTGGAGTAAAGGAGATCTGGAATGCATTGTGGCTGTGCTACTGTGGTAGGCACAATTCTCAAATGGCCCACATGACTCCCACTCCCTGCTCTGCATGCCTAGGATAACCCTCCCCTTGAGTGTGGACAGATCCTGAGAATAGGATGGGATAAGATTCCCGTAACTGGTTATTAATCAATAAAGTTTGAGTTCAGTAAAAAAAATAAAATAAAATAAATAAAAAAAATGTCTAGGTGGGTCTGACCTAGTAAGCCGAGCCCTTAAGAAATCATGGGAATGCTTGCGGTCAGAAAGATTGAAAATGCTGGAGAATCTATGGAGGGAGCCATCTGGTAAGGACTTGAAAGCAGCCCCCCGAAGCTGAGAGTGGCCCCATCTGACAAATAACAAGACAACAGGGACTTACTCCCACAACTAAAAGAACTGAGTTTGGCAAACTACCTGAGGGAGGCTGGGAACAAATATTTCCTTAGTTATGATTCCCAATGAGGAGGCAGCTGGCTGACACCTTGATTTCAAAGAAACAGGTTTTTAAAGGAAAGAGAAAGTAAAATTTAAATATGTATACACAGTTTTTATAAATTTATATTAGCAGATATTAAACACTGAAAGGACACACATCTCTGGAAGGGATGTTTGGAAGAACAGAAATATTAATTGGTTTTTAATGTACCTTGTTTGTACTTAAAAATAGGAAGGATGATCTCTGTTATGTAATGGCACAATGCTTAGCAAAATTGTTTCCTGCAGTTACGGAGAAAACACAGCTTTCAATCCATAAACTTATATATATAGCTGAGGAGATTGTCAAGCAAAGTGCTAAAGATGGTAGCAGCCTATAGTAAACTTCCAGAGTATTCAGGTTATTTCAAGAGATTAAGAGTTGCTCCGCATATCCTCTCAATCAAGCCAGAGGGCCTCTAGGAAGAGGACAAAAAATAAAGAAGAGGTTATGATAAAAAGATTTATAGATACGACTTTTGTCTAATCGAGCGAAAATCTATAGATGGAAATCTATACGTAAGGCTCACAAAGTCCTTGAGAACATTATATCAGCTGAAATGCTGCACGCTTGACTTGAAAGGGACCAAGAAAGTACAAAGAAAGAAGTTTGTTGGACCCCCAAAATTATTCTGACAGGAAACAACCTAATAAACTACGCAGCTCCGAAAGTTTGCTACTTTTTCATAAAAAGAAAGGATGACTCAGAGGGTGGAACTAAGAGACTAGATGGTAGAATAGAGAGCCACAGAGATTAATTCCCAGGCCTGACAAACTAATCAATAACTGAAAATGAGCAAGAAGACAGGGGTCTTAGTGACAGCTATAAGAAAATGAATTATGCCAATAGTAAATAAGCTTGAAAGAGGACCCCAGTCCTCAGATAAGAATTGCAGCCTTGGTCAACACCTTGATTTTGGCTTGTTGAAGCCTGAGGAGGGGACTGAGCTAGCCCATTCATGGACTACTGACATATAGAACTGTGAGATAATACATGGGAATTGACTGGACATGGTGGCTCAAGCCTGTAAGCCCAGCACTTTGGGAGGCCAAGATGGGAGGATTGCTTGTGCCCAGCGGTTCCATGCCAGCCTAGGCAACATAGTGAGACCTCATTTCTACAAAAAATTTAAAAATTAGCTACACATGGTAGCTTATGACTTGTAGTCTCAGCTACTCAGGAGGCTGAGGTAGGAGGATCACCTGAGCCAGGAGGTGGAGGCTGCAGTGAATCGAGATCAAACCACCACCACTCTAGTCTGGGCAATAGAGTGAGACCCTGTCTCAAAAAAGTAAATAAATAGGAAGTATATAAGCCATTAAGTTTATAGTATTTTATTGTATAGTAACATAAAATGAATATATCCAATGAGCCATGTCACCTTTAGTAAAAGCTTTATAATACACTTGCTAAGCCTCAACTTCTGCATCAGTAAAATAGAGTAATACTCAAGTCATACCATAGTGTATTGAATAAAATAATTCTTACTAAGCTCTAAGCAAAATGTCAGGCACCTACTAAGCACTAAACAAAATGTATTTATCATTATTTCCAAGAAAATTGTAAAGCCTTTTTTTCTTTCAAATGACAGTATTTGCATCTCTCAAAGATTTATTTTTTTTTAATGTTTTTTAGTATACTTTAAGTTCTAGGGTACATGTGCATAACGTGCAGGCTTGTTACATATGTATACTTGTGCCATGTTGGTGTGCTGCACCCATCAACTCGTCAGCACCCATCAATTCATCATTTATATCAGGTATAACTCCCAATGCAATCCCTCCCCCCTCCCCCCTCCCCATGATAGGCCCCGGTGTGTGATGTTCCCCTTCCCGAGTCCAAGTGATGTCATTGTTCAGTTCCCACCTATGAGTGAGAACATGCGGTGTTTAGTTTTCTATTCTTGTGATAGTTTGCTAAGAATGATGGTTTCCAGCTGCATCCGTGTCCCTACAAAGGACGCAAACTCATCCTTTTTTATGGTTGCATAATATTCCATGGTGTATATGTGCCACATTTTCTTAATCCAATCTGTCACTGATGGACATTTGGGTTGATTCCAAGTCTTTGCTATTGTGAATAGTGCCGCAATAAACATACGTGTGCATATGCCTTTATAGCAGCATTATTTATAATCCTTTGGGTATATACCCAGTAGTGGGATGGCTGGGTCATATGGTACATCTAGATCTAGATCCTTGAGGAATCGCCACACTGTTTTCCATAATGGTTGAACTAGTTTACAATCCCACCAACAGTGTAAAAGTGTTCCTATTTCTCCACATCCTCTCCAGCACCTGTTGTTTCCTGACTTTTGAATGATGGCCATTCTAACTGGTGTGAGATGGTATCTCATTGTGGTTTTGATTTGCATTTCTCTGATGGCGAGTGACGATGAGCATTTTTTCATGTGTCTGTTGGCTGTATGAATGTCTTCTTTTGAGAAATGTCTGTTCATATCCTTTGCCCACTTTTTGATGGGGTTGTTTGTTTTTTTCTTATAAATTTGTTTGAGTTCTTTGTAGATTCTGGATATTAGCCCTTTGTCAGATGAGTATATTGCAAAAATTTTCTCCCATTCTGTAGGTTGCCTGTTCACTCTGATGGTAGTACCTTTTGCTGTGCAGAAGCTCTTTAGTTTAATCATATCTGGAAAAAACAGCTTTAAAGTTCATATGGAACCAAAAAAGAGCCCGCATTGGCAAAACAATCTTAAGTCAAAAGAACAAAGCTGGAGGCATCACGCTACCTGACTTCAAACTATACTACAAGGCTACAGTAACCAAAACAGAATGGTACTGGTACCAAAACAGAGATATAGACCAATGGAACAGAACAGAGTCCTCAGAAATAATACCACACATCTACAGCCATCTGATCTTTGACAAACCTGAGAGAAACAAGAAATGGGGAAAGGATTCCCTATTTAATAAATGGTGCTGGGAAAATTGGCTAGCCATAAGTAGAAAGCTGAAACTGGATCCTTTCCTTACTCCTTATACGAAAATTAATTCAAGATGGATTAGAGACTTACATGTTAGACCTAATACCAAAAAAAACCCTAGAAGAAAACCTAGGTAGTACCATTCAGGACATAGGCATGGGCAAGGACTTCATGTCTAAAACACCAAAAGCAACGGCAGCAAAAGCCAAAATTGACATCTCTCAAAGATTTAACCTAAAGTAATCTAATCTGCTCTGCTCCCCTGCCTTGTCTCCACTTTTGGAAAGCATTGCTACACCTCACATGGCAAATTCAGAGGTTTCTTTTTACGTAAAGTTTTACTTGAATCATCTCAGCATCAGTCAGTCCATCCTCTGAGTTATCATAGAATATGCTATTCATTATCATTAAGGTACACTTCATTCTACCTTGTATCTGGTTGGTTGTATGTATATATTGTCTTGAAATTGAAGACTGTCTTAACTCAGTTGTACTCATTTCTGTATCTATGCCTTGGACCCTTGACACTCAAATTTGCCAATTGCCTATTACAAAGTAGAAACTTAAGCACTACATATTGAATTGAAATAGGTCATCAAAAGGGAATTCTGCATAATGTATTCAGTTCATGCAACACTTTCAATTTTCCATGGCAAAAAAAAAAATTTTTCTATATTTTTTAGATGGTTCAATATTAGACCTTCTTTGGCAAATCAACAAGAATAGGCATGGTTAATAATACATTTATTTTCATGCTTTAAATATGAATCTATTTTTAACATTGCTGCCAGTTTGACTCTACTGTGTATATACTTAACAGTATGGAGAAACCAGATAGTTTATAAAGTTCAGTTAAAAATAAAATGTTTTGTAAAGTATCTAAAAATACGTTATGTGTTTGATGGATTAGATTTTTCATATTCCCACTGATTTTTTTCCTAGTGTTATTGGACAATCTCTCTTTGACTTTAGGGTAACCAACTTAAACTCAAATTAATAAATAGATACATTTTACTAGTAGTTGTCACCATCCTAATTCTGAGGTGTAACATGCGACTTCTTGGGAACATCTGTGAAATCCTATGTGCTTTGCAAAAGCTGTTTTTAGAATCTTAGGTGTTATTACTGATGTTTGGTTACTGATGATTCATCCTCCCAGAAGAGAAGCAAATGGATGCCAATAATGTTGACGGTACTCTGGACTGCACTTGTTAAAATGTTCTCACTTGCAAAACTGAAGCACAAATATATTTTTATATCCAAGGCAAACAAATTGTGTACAACCAGGCATAATGTGTTTTACTAGGAATTCCAGCTTTGGTTTTTAAAATATCAACACTAATATTAATTTTCTTAAAAAAGATGTATATTGGGCAATTAAAAGGATATAACTAGTGAAACAAAAAATAGTCTATTTTGATAAAGGAGAGTTGTGTTTGATAAATAAGTGAGCAAGTCAACCTAAGTTCTTCAAAAGAATGAAAGTCATCCAATAATAGATAAATAAGTAAGGTGATGAAAGTTAGAAGAAAGGTAGAGTTCAATACTGAAAACACTGCTAAATGAGCTACAATAGTCTCCCACTATCTGTGATTTCCTTTCAGCAATTTCTGTTACCCATGGTCAACTGAGGTCTGAAAATCGGTGAGTATAGTACAAGGAATTTTGAGGAGAAAGAGAGATTGTATTCATATAACTTTTATTACAGCATATTTGTTATACTTGCTCTATTTATTAATAGTCACCATTATTTACCTCTTTGTCTAATTTATAAATTAAACTTTATTATATATATAGGAAGATACATGTGTATATTGTATATTGTACATAGAGGAAAATACATGTATGTATTTGCATATGTACATATAGGAAAAACATAGTACATATACGGTTCAGTGCTATTCTCTGCTTCGGGCATTCACTGAGGATCTTGGAATATATCCTTTCGATAAGGGAGGACAGCTGTATTGACCTTATTATATTACCCTGGGTTTACAGAAATGCAACATAGTTCATATCTCCTTAGAACTGAAATTTACTCTTTTAATACATACATGTACACATACACATACATATTTTAACAAATTGACTCTCTACTTAAGATTCTTAAATCTAGGAGTTAAATAAGAATGAGACAACGGTTTCATAGCAATTTGCAAGATCAAATTTGATGATCAAATTTGATGAGATCAGGCAAAATTTTAGTCAAATAGTGTTTTCTGGCACTCACAAAATCCTAACATTCATGCTAATTTGTTTGTTTTGGTTGGCTGGTTATTTTGAATTAGTATGGTATACAGTAAACGGAACAAAGGAAGTGGAGTCAAAAGGCCTGGAGAAGCCATAAAGTTTTTCAGAACCTCAATGTCATTCTCTGTAAAAGAGGAATAATACTCCTCTCCAGTCTGTGTGTCTGTATGTGTGTCTGAAGACTATATAAAAATGGTGTTAAAGTGTTGTATTATTCGCAGTTATCTCATAAATGAAACAAAACTAGTCTTTGGTCATCATGAATGATTTCTTATTGTATCTGTGTAAAGCAGATAAAATTTAATTATCCTAAACACAAGATAATTGTTAAAAAGCAGCAAATTATTTTCATCTGTATAAGTACAATCTTAGTCCTGAATAACAGTTTAGCTTACTCCAGTATTCTATTGTAAAATGTATTGTCTGTATGAAATTTAGAGCTATTTTTCATAGTATTTGATCTCTATTGTTGTTAACACTTTATGGCCGGGCGCGGTGGCTCAAGCCTGTAATCCCAGCACTTTGGGAGGCCGAGGCGGGCGGATCACAAGGTCAGGAGATCGAGACCATCCTGGCTAACATGGTGAAACTCCGTCTCTACTAAAAAAATAGAAAAAACTAGCCGGGCGAGGTGGCGGGCGCCTGTAGTCCCAGCTACTCGGGAGGCTGAGGCAGGAGAATGGCGTAAACCTGGGAGGCGGAGCTCGCAGTGAGCTGAGATCTGGCCACTGCACTCCAGCCTGGGTGACAGAGCGAGACTCCGTCAAAAAAAAAAAAAAAAAAAAACACTTTATACTGCTGCACATATTTTAACTTTATAGGTGATTGGAGTTTTTTCATCCAGGTGTTTTAAAGATTTTCTTTTTGTCTTTGGTGTTAAACATTTTCACTAAGATGTGTCTAGGTGATGGCTTATTTTCATTTATCCTGCAGTTAACTTACTGTGCTTCTCAAGTCATAAAATTCATGAGTTTCATCTATTCAGAAAATGTTTAGCTATCATTTTTTTCAAGTAATGACTCACTGCCATTCTCTATATGCTATTCTTCTGTGAAATTATAGGAGATGTGTGTTGTACATTTTGGTTTTATTGTTTATATGTCAAAACCTCTTTCCTGATTTCCAAGTTTTATCTCTGTATTGCACTCTAGGTAATTTATTGAATTCTATAGTCTCAATTCGTAATTTATCTTTTTAGTTTAATATTATTTACCTTGTCCATGAGATAGAATAAATAACATAAAAAATACTAAATCCCCTTTAATTGTTATACAATATTTTTATTTCATTTTAGAAATTCATTCAGTTTTTGTTTAAATTTATTTTTATAGCATCTTATTATTTCTAAGGGGCCAACTCTTTTTGTTTCTATACCTATTCATTTAAAAATATTATTTTTAGGTTCTCAATCAAATTTTGTTAAATTTTTGAAACTATGATGCTTCAGTATTTCTTGGTGTGTTTTGTACATTTTTACTATGAGCTCATCTTTAGTAGCATTGTTTCTGTTTTTTCTATGGGAATCACATTCAGCCTGGATGTGGAATTACCTTTTGAAAGAGGCTTAGTATACCTTTCATGCCAGCAAAGTCAGATATCATCTCTGAATAAAGACCAACTTCATGAGAATGTTTCAGCATGAGGCTTCCTGGACCACATGACTACACTACCTTTTAGATCCCAATATGAGCAAGGACCATGTCCAGAGTTTTGATTTTTCAGATAGTCTTTTTATTTTCCCTCATATGCAGGACCTTGGAAAAGACAGATGAACATGTGCCATGAGGCAGATTATTTCTTTTCTTTATTATTACTATTATACTTGAATTTATGGGATATGTGTGCAGAATGTGCAGGTTTATTACATAGGTATACATGTGACATAGTGGTTTGCTGCACCCATCAACCCGTCATCTAGGTTTTAATGCATTAGGTATTTGTCCTTATGCTATCCCTCCCTTTGGCCCCCCCAACCCCTTCACAGGCCCTGGTGTGTGTTGTTCCCCTTCCTGTGTCCACGTGTGCTCACTGTTCAACTCCCACTTTCAAGTGAGAACATGCAGTGTTTGGTTTTCTGTTCCTGTGTTACTTTGCTGAGAATGATGGTTTCCAGCTTCATCCATGTCCCTGCAAAGGACACGAACTCATACTTTTTTATGGCTTCATAGTATTCCATGGTGTATATGTGCCACATTTTCTTTATCCAATTTATCATTGATGGGCATTTGGGTTGGTTCCAAGTCTTTGCTATTGTGAATAGTGCCGCAATAAACATATATGTGCATGTGTCTTTATAGTAGCATGATTTATAATACTTTGGGTATATACCCAGTAATGGGATCCTGGGTCAAATGGTATTTCTGGTTCTAGATCCTTGAGGAATCACCATACTGTCTTCCACAATGGTTAAATTAATTTATACTCCCACGAACAGTGTAAAAGCGTTCCTATTTCTCTGCATCCTCGCTAGCATCTGTTGTTTCCAGGCTTTTTAATGACTGCCATTCTAACTGGCATGAGATGGTATCTCGTTGTGGTTTTGATTTGCATTTCTCTAATGGCCAGTGGTGATGAGCTTTTTTCATATTTGTTGGCTGCGTAAATGTACTCTTTTGAGAAGTGTCTGTTCATATCCTTTGCCCACTTTTTGATGGGGTTGTTTTTTTCTTGTAAATTTGTTTAAGTTCCTTGTAGACTCTGGATATTAGCCCTCTGTCAGATGAATAGATTGTAAAATTTTTCTCCCATTCTGTAGGCTGCCTGTTCACCTGATGATAGTTTATTTTGCTGTGCAGAAGTTCTTTAGTTTAATTAGATCCCATTTGTCTATTTTGGCTTTTGTTGCAACTGCTTTTGGTGTTTGAGTCATGAAGTATTTACCCATGCCTATGTCCTGAATGGTATTGCTTAGGTTTTCTTCTAGGATTTTTATGGTTTTAGGTATTACACTTAAGTCTTTAATCCATCTTGACTTAATTTTTGCATAAGGTGTAAGGAAGGGGTCCAGTTTCAGTTTACTGCATATGACTAGCTAGTTTTCCCAGCACCATTTATTAAATAGGGGATCCTTTCCCCATTGCTTGTTTTTGTCAGGTTTGTTGAAGATCCAATGGTTGCAGATGTGTGGTGTTATTTCTGAGGTCTCTGTTCTGTTTCATTGGTCTATGTATCTGTTTTGGTGCTAGTACCATGCTGTTTTGGTTACTACAGCCTTATATTATACTTTGAAGTCAGGTAGCGTGATGCCTCCAGATTTGTTCTTTTTGTTTAGGATTGTCTTGGCTATATGAGTTCTTTTTGGTTCCATATGAAATTTAAAGTAGTATTTTCTAGTTCTGTGAAGAAAGTCAACGGTATTCTTGATGGGAATAGCAATGAATCTATAAGTTGCTTTGGGCAGTATGCCCATTTTCACCATATTGATTCTTCCTCTACATGAGCATGGAATGTTTTTCCATTTGTTTGTGCCTTCTCTTAGTTCCTTGGGCAGTGATTTGTAGTTCTCCTTGAAGAGGACCTTCTCATCTCTTTTAAGTTGTGTTTCTAGGTATTTTATTTTCTTTGTAGCAATTGTGAATGGGAGTTCACTCATGATTTGACTGTCTGTTGTTGGTATATAGGAATACTTGTGACTTTTGCACATTGGTTTTGCATCCTCAGACTGCTGAAGTTGCTAATCAGCTTAAGGAGATTTTGGGCTGAGACGATCGGGTTTTCTAAATATACAACCATGTCATCTGCAAACAGAGATAACTTGACTTTCTTCCTATTTGAATATACTTTACTTCTTTCTCTTGCCTGATTGCACGAGGCAGATTATTTCTAACTCACTGTTTTACAGAAGGTACATATCATAGACTGAGTTTGCTGGAAAACAGATAAAGAGTTAGTGTTCAAGCCATTTGCTTGAATGTTCTTGGCATTAACACCTGTGGAAGGAAAAGAAAGAAAATAAGATTTGAAAGAGAAAGAAGTTGAGCTGTGATCCAGTTACATCAGCTGCCTCAGCTGACCCTATGTACAACTTTGGAGTTGGTATGGGCTCTATAGCTGTTTCCTATTGAGGAAAGGTCAGGACTTTTTTTACCCCTCTGTCAGTCCATCACTGGATGCTGGCTGCCCTGGGAAAATAGCGTAGCTTTAGTGACACAATTCTCTTTGGCTGAGACAGTTCCCACAGGGAGCTGACAGCAAAAGATTGTTCACCAGTCATACCCCCAATAACTGTAGTGAGTCTTTTATTCCTGGAAGGCGATATAGCAGTATATCAATCCTACAGAACAGACACAGTACAAGGATCTCAATTCCTCTGCTTAGATCGGCGCTAGAACTCATCTGTTCCCAGATGAGAATTAAAGTTATGTTCTAACTTACTGAAATTAAAATTACTAACTTTATTTCCATCACACTTCACTCCCTATACCAGGACCAGGTACACTGATAGTTCATGAGCTTCTAGTTCCACTTTACAATGATTGGAGTCAACCAAACCAAGATGTTTTTGGAAGTGTGATACTCAGACAATAGGACTGTCTGAGGCAAAATATGAAATATACTATTTATTTCTGGTACCTTTCTTTCTTGTAATTTTATCCACAAGGTCAAATTTTTGGTTGTTATATTTCCTTCTGTCAGAATTTCTATGGAAATAGAAAAGTTTTTCATGTTATTTTAGAACATCAGCATGCAGAAAAGGAAAGATGTGTTTTAATTTTTTTAAACATAACCTGAGGTTATCAGTATTGTATAAGATGTAATATATATATATATTTTTTTCTTATTTATTTTATACCAAAATAAAATTTAGCGCCATGAGTAAATACTTCAGCAATAAAATAACCGTTACCTACTAATTTAAAGTTATGCTTTTATTATATTTGAATCCCAAACACACATAAACATGTACACAAATACTTAAACACTGAAATTTGTTTTTGTATTTTTTGATTCGTTTCCATTAACTGCTTGTCTATTTCCATACTAAAATTATATTGATTTGGTGTTTGTAGATTCATAATTTATTTTACTATAAAAGGTGCTCATATGGTCTCCTAATATTTTCTTAGGATAACAAGTTATTACTTAAAGCAAATATTAAAATCCCATTTCAATGGTACAAAGCTCCCATGAGAAATTTGATTGGAGTTTATTACATTATTCAAGGTTGACATATTCTTGTCAACTTTATTTGTCTGGTTATTAGTCACTTGTCTAATTATTTATTATTATTAATGCAATTATACAAGTTTTTAAATAAAGTTAATTATAGTTGTAGGTGAAAGCTTTTGCTTTTTTCCTATGTATATTTTGCAGTCATGTACTTTATTGAATACACATTCTAGTTTTTATAGCGTGTGTATTTTAATCTAAGGTGAAGTATTTCTTCCTTCCATACACATATATTAATATTTCAGCTTCAAAAATACAGTATATCATTGTAGATAAAGATCAACCATGCTATTAATAACTATATGAAGTAATGCGCAATTTGGCATTGTAATTCTAAGCAAAATTCCATTGTCTTTTAGTTTATAAGTGAGTCTTCCTATATTTCTCTTGACTGAATTCCTATCAAAATGAGTACTGCAGCAGGAAAAATTTAAATACATTTATAACAATTTATAAAATAAAGAGTAATTTGTTCATCAATGATTAGCTATTCCTCCTGGGACTTGGCATTCCAGGTATACTGATGCTTTTCACTTGTCCCAACACACGTTGTCTCTCACTCTGTGCCATTTCACATGTGAATTTCTTTCCCTGGTTTCCCTCCCCGTTCATCGCCCGCACCCATCCATCAGGTATCAGTTCAAATGTCCCATTTCTCGGGAAGACTTCCCTAGTGACTCTATTGCAAGGGCTTCGTCTACTCTCTTAATTTTACCTTTAATTCTCTGTAAATTTTACTCTATGTGTTTCTTATATTTGTGTTCTTGAAAAAATCTTGAACTTTGAGGAAAAGAGACAGTATTGCTTAGAATTGTATCTTCAATAACTAGCAAAGAGTCTGCAAGTAGTAACTTCTTCTTAAATAGTTGCAGGATAAATGAATTAATATACATATGATCTTTAAAAATAGCAGTGTGGTAGTTTTGTACTATGTCATCTTAGCCAAGCTGAAACCATGTTTCTCGGGATCTCATTCCCTGTATAGCTCTTGGTTAAAGTTAGGTATGAGAAAAATTTGCACAAGGCCATGACACTTTCAGTGTCATTGTGGTTACATATGGTGGGAAAGATGCAGAGGTAGTGGTGGCTCCCAGTTTGTCTTTATTCTCTCTTCCTCTGTGCCCAGCTCTTCTTCCTTCCAGGCACCAATACCTCAGCTTCTTCCACAATTGTGTCTAATTCCATTATTTCATTATTTTCATAATAGTTCTGCTTTTCTGATCAAATCCTGTCTGACACAAATAATGATAATCACGAAAGTATTTCTTTCTCTTTCATATTATTTCATAAATTTTAAATGAAGCTAAAAATGCAAATATTCAAAATTAAGGTTAGTGATTTCCTATTTGGTTTTATTGCAGAAAAATATTGAATTAATTTAGAAATTTAAAAAGATAGCCTGTCTTTATAAAGAGTTAATGAAAAGCATAAAATTGACTAAATCAAAGTAAGCTAAATAACATTTTTTCTCTGGCCCTGGATACATTTCCAAGGCCAGAGAAAAAAGACTTGTAAAGAGGCTGCTTGCAGCTGTGGACAAACATTTGTATGACATAATCCCAAAGACAAAATTGCTATGATGAGATCTACAGGTTTACAAAAAGCATGCTTAAAGAGACATAGGTCATTATTAGGTGAATAAAGTTAAGGAAAATTTGTCTTGGAATTTATTAGACTACTAAATAAATTCAGTGTAGAAGTTATGTAAAGTCATAATTATTTTTATTTTTATTAAGTCTCTGTAAAACTGGCATCAAGTAATTCCAGGTTGCTTTGTTTACTGGAAAGCCTGGCCTATACTCTAACAACAAGAAAATAATTTTATAAAGAAATAAAATAATGGTGGTATCAAACCTGCCATGGATATACAATAGTCAATATTACTAATTTGATATTTTCCCCATTTCTTAACTTAGGTGAGAATGGTAATCAGAAGGAGAAAAATACAACAATAAAACAAAACAAATAAAAACTGCTCACATTTTTCTTTCATGGTTTTTAAGCACAGCCATGATGACAATTGCCCACCACTCAAAAGTCTGTAATGACTAGAGAATAAAGTTCAAACTACAACTAGGGCATTTAAGGTTTTCCCTTTAATCAGACCTCAAACTACCACTTTCAGTCTTCTTTCCTATAACCATACCTAATATACATTTTGCCATGTAGTTATTGTACACATTCTATATCCCCTGGTGGACCATGAGTGCCTTGAAGACCAGGTCTATATTGGTCAGCTTTGTATCCTCTTCAGAGTCTATATGCAGTGTCAGTACATAAGAGATATTCATCATATGAATAAGTGAATAACAGATGTGAAATAAGTGATTTGAACCATGCTGGAAAAAGTAAGAAGTTTTAGGCATGAATATTACACAAATCAAGTTTTATGTCTTTTTGTGGCCATCACTTATTTTTTAAATGTATATATTGAAATGTTTTAAATATGTGTATATTTTTTGAAATCATTTGAAATTCAGTATTTCTTTTCCAGGATTAATCTTAAGAATAAGCATCTATGATAGTATGAAAACATCAATAATATTTTTGTGCCATTTTAATATTTAGAGGATTTATTTTGACCAATACAATTTGTCCTGATTTTACCTATATTTAAGAAAGTTTACCTCTGCTTTATGGTCATCTTTGACCTATAATACTCTGTTTGGCTAGCCTTAGAAAACATGCTTTTACATGACAGCTGTGCATTTTTTGCCATCAAATGAACAAACATTTTAGGAAGGGATATGCTGATGTATCTGTATTAGTATCATTTAAGTCCAAAATGCTGTCATTTAGACATTCCTTATTATCCTCTATGGTTCTCATTATAAATATGTTATGGAACATAGGTCTATGAGGAAGTGATAGAAACAGGAGGCAGGGAAATTCTGGGCAGAAGAGAGTGGGTCCCTGGTGAGAGTCCACTCTCAAGCCTGGAACCATGGCCCAAAGTGACAACGTACATCCCTGTTTTCCCACTCAAACGTTGCCTTTTCCCAAACTACCTATGGCCCTCCCTTCCCCCCATCCTATGCCCATAAAAACCCAGACTCAGCTGGCAGAGAGAGGAGAAGCAGCTGTATGTCGGAGCCTATGACTGGCCATTGGAGAGCAGCAGCTTGACTTCAGAGGGACAGCTTGAAGGCATAGCTTTGGAGAGGCATCTGGCCAGGGACAGTCAGACTCCAGGAGAAGATTACCTTCCCTCTCTGTCCCCTTTTCAGCTCCCCGGCCCACTGAAAGCCACTTTCATCAGCAATAAAATTACCCACATTTACCACCTTTGATTCATTCATGAGATCTCATTCCTCCTGGATGTTGGACAAGAACTCAGGTCCAGGTGCAAAAGGCTGTCACACTGACCCTCCATTGAGCTGTCAACA
The DNA here is from genome assembly GCF_000951035.1 of Colobus angolensis palliatus. Classification (NCBI taxonomy): domain Eukaryota; kingdom Metazoa; phylum Chordata; class Mammalia; order Primates; family Cercopithecidae; genus Colobus; species Colobus angolensis. Next base: position 2,717,541 of record NW_012115156.1, on the reverse strand, counting down.
CTTAAGCCATCCATAGAGGGCAATGCTAAAGGTACACTCTATTCCTTCTGGGGCTTCAGGGGTCACAGGCATATCTGCTCCGGTCGCTGCTGCCACAGGGCCTGCACAAAGTTATGCTCCTGCCAGTTTCCAAAGGTGCTTGCTCCAGCTCCTTCACCTGCTTACCTGTGCTCCCCCTCCCATGAGGGTTAGAACACAGTGGGTTCCAGTAAGTGGAGTTTTCCCCAACTGGCTACGAAGCACCCAGCTAGGTCCAGAGTCCATGTATTCCAGTTCCCACCCACAAAGGGGTCAGGGAAATATCCTACTTCAGAAGTACCCACTTAGTTCAAATGAGACTGCTTAAATGAAAAAAAACAAAACAAACAAACAAAAAACCCTGACTTTGTTAAAAACAGTAATGTTTTACAATGAAATAATGTCAACATTAACTTGCTAATATCTAATACCACTAGATTAACAGACTGAATAATGGAATCCTAGCTCTGGTAAGAAACTATAGAAGGCTTCAGGATAGAAAGATTGTCTCGACATTAGTAAGACTATAAAAGAATATAAGTTTGGTATAAACATATTAGCGATCAGAAAATGTTTTGGATAAATAAATATAAGTAAAAATAATAGAAATTCCCTACTACAACCTCTTTGAAACATTTGTCCCCTAATTTCTTATAAATTTAATTGCTCATAATCATGAGAAAAACAATTTTAAAATTACTTTTTATTGAACTTTGAATATTAAACAACTTTTTGGTTAATAAGAAATTTTAAACAATTGAACTTTCAGTAGTTATCAAATATGTTACATTTTATTTCCAATTACAATTTTGTTTTTTTTTTGAAAAAGAAATCTAATTTCTCTTATGTGAATTAATGAAGATGGCCTAAAAATTGACTTACTGGAACAAAAGAAAAATCAAACTTTGATAGGTTGTGATTATATAAAAATAGTATTAACTAATGTGAAGCTTGAGTGATCTTATTTATTATTCTAAACTTTCACTTATTTATTGATTATTCTAAAACTATTCTTCACATGAAATAGTTAAAATCCAAACCATGGTGTTCACATTCTTGGGGAGGTATCAATGTTAGCTTAATGTAATCATGAATGTCAAATACATTATTTTGTAAATACCCAATATATTTTAGGAGGCCATTAATTCTATGACAATGATTACAACATTTACCTCTTTACATCACATATTCTTTAGTACCATATTTTATCCTTAAAATGTTTCTAATCTTGATCTAGCTAGATACTTCATATATGACAGAGGTCAGCAATTTTTTTCTGTAAATGGATAATAAATATTTCAGGCTTTGTGGGCCATATAGCCCTGTGGCAACCAACTACTCAACTCAGTCATTATAGCATGAAAGCATCCATAAATAACTCATAAACAAATGAGTGTGTGGCTTTGTTCTACTTTATGTATGGACATTGAAATTTAAATGTCATTTTGTATGTGCCACAAACTATTATTATTCTTTTGTTTTCTTTTTAACACTAAAAAGTATAAGAAACATTGTTAGCTTGTAGTCTCTACAAAAACTTAATAATGTAAACAATATTCTTAGCTTGCAGACTGCATTTGGCTTGTGGGCCATAGTTTGCCAACCCCTGATATAGGGTATTGAAGAGTCTGTCAACTGATTTCATTTGTTGAATGACAGTTTCAAGTTCATTGACGGTGCCTAGTCATAGAAAAATAATTTGCTTAAATATATTTTCATGCTTAGGGAAAGAAAAACTACAATAAGTTTTTATAAAGATAAATGAATCCAATGACACTGTGCAAAGGTAACCAGTCAAATATCTAAACCATACATAGTTCACAAAAAATAACAATTGAAAAGACTTAGGGTGTGGAAAATTAAAAATAAAATCAGCAAAAAGAGAGTAAAGTATTATACTAATTAGTTTTTCTGATGGAGAATTGTGTGACTCAAGATGGGCATGACTATTTTCTATATTAAAACTACCTAAAATGTAAAGCAAAGGAATATTGACGGACATTGAAAAGATTAAATCTTGATGGAAAAATGAGGGGTCCAACAGGGTATACACACTATTCCCTTCATGTCCAAGGAACTGTGTAACTGATGTTTTCTTGACTATGGAAAAAGCAGAGTCCACATAATATAGCTCTCAAATATTTCTTATGATCAAAACTCCGGGCAGGAGAGTAGGATGGCCCTAACTGAGACTAGCATTTTGTTCCCGAAAGCACCATAGGAAAGGAACAGTGCTGTTTTTGCCAGAATCACTTTTATTTATTCATGAGAAGTGTAAAAATACTTGCTAGTAAAATGAATTAGGTGGATGTTTCTGCCGGCCACAGAATCCTAATGAAACTGCACTGCTCCTTGCACAGGAATTACAACTTAGAAAAGGGAACATTTGAGTTTCTTAAGCAGTGACGAAGATTTATCTAGGATTTACCATTAATTCGATTATGTTGAATTTCTACTCCCCATCAAGTTCAATGACCACTTTTATTATCCACTTATTACCCTGAAGGGTAAAGGGTGAATTTAATAGTCAAATGGTAGAATCCTCTAAGAAGTCTTCCATGCATTTGTTCTACATGACTTATGGTTCTCTAATGTCTTTCCAAAATTACTTGGTCATAATTTGTAATTGAAAGCACATTAAGAATAGTTCCCAAGTCAATCAAATAAAATGAGAGGAAGTACTAAATTTTACTGTCTTACAAAGAGCTTAACATTTCTCACTCATAATTTTCTATTTGTCTTTTTTTTGTTGTTGCTGTTGTCAGAACTGACTCTATAGGAGCCAATTTTACATGCAGCCTAATGTGTCTTGGTTCTACTCATGTCTCTCAAGCAGCAGGCCAAACACTGTTACATTCAGATTATTTCTATAACATAATCAGACAAAAATAATGGGGAAATAACATCACTGCCTTATATCCACCACTTCCCTCTTTGTAGTATAGATTTTATCTCATTTGATTAATATTCACCTAGAAAAACCTCAGACTGAACTTATATTAACTCCAGATCTCTGGGACAAGATCTCTTATTGTGTCTTGACAATTAAAGACTTAAAAATTAATATCTATTCTCACATAGGAAGTAGGAAAGAATATTGTTTCCTCCCTCACAACAATAAAATCTTGAACAATATGCAAACACAACACTTTTCCTGAACTCATTGGAGAGTTAAAATCACAAACCAAGTAACTAACATGAAATATAAGAAAAGAGAGGCATCTCTAAAGACAGAATGCAAGCACATGCATACCTGGAGCAGATAGCAATGAACCCTTGGAAGAAGAGCATTTTTAACAAATTGCTGAAGACCAGGTGTGAGATAGCAAGAGAATGTAGAACACTTGGAAGCCACAGACACAAGAAAAAATATCATAATTTATACTAGCTCTCAAGCTGTTCTTGCAAAAAACACCAATAAGAGTCATGAGAAAGCCTCCAAAAATGTGCAGACCTATTGGAGTTTAAGAGTAACCACTGTAAAAAAGGCACAAAACCCTGTGCAGATCCATCCTCTCATTTTCCCCTTGAAAACCTACTACAATGGGAAGAATGGAAGTACAAAACACTGAGATGACTCTACTTCAATACTCACTGACAAAATGCTGCCCAAGACCAAGGCTTAATCAGTACAATCAAGAATGCTTCTATCTCCTACCCCCAGCAAGATAGCAAGCATTAAGGAACAGTGGTCTTACTCAAGGTAGAGGAACAAGAGCTTGTTGGAAAACACTCTAAGACACAGGACAAAGGAAAGACCTAAAGGTGAAGGTGGAGCAGATATTGAAACAAACCCTTTAGGAAACAAGCTCCTACCCTAAATACAAGGTAATACCACAAAAATTTGAAGCCCATGGTGTACTAATAACTCTCCACACTAAAGGGCTAGAAGAAGGAAAGGCATGCCCAGTTCTAGGCATAAAATTTATTTACTCTTGTCTCTATCATCCCACACAGTATGTTCAGTTCACAACAACAACAACATCCACAAGATTGCAAGGCATACGAAAAAATAAGAAAAAAACCTCATGGACTGGAGACAAAGCAATCAACAGAAACAGACTCATATATAACAGTATTGTTTGAAATATCTAACAGTGGATTTAAAATTTCTATGATTAATGTGTTAAAGATTCTATTGGAAAATGTAGAAAGCATGAAGATTTACGGGAGTAATTTTAGCAGGAAGAAGGAAACCATAAGAAATAATCAAATGGAAATGCTAAAATTAAAACAAACGAAGAAATAAACATGGGAAAGGAGATGAGAAGTGCCTTCAAATGGTTCCTTGTTGGACTTAACACAGTGGAAAAAAGAATCAGTGAACTTGAAGAAAATTCAATTGAAATGTCCCAAACTGAAGAGCAAAGAGGAGGGAAAAAATAAACAACAAAACATAGCATCCAAAACATGCAGGCATTATCAAAGAGTCCAACGTATGTGTAACAGGAGTTGTAAAAGGAGAAGAGAAAGAAAACAAATCAATAGAAATATTTGAAGAAATAAATGGCTGAGAATTTCCCAAAATTAATGTCAGACACTAAATCACAAAGAAACTCAGAGCACACCGAGCATGATAGATTAAAACAAAACAAACAAACAAACAAAAGTATCATATACAAACTACTAAAGCCAAAGACAGAGACAGTCTTGATGACAACCAGAGAAAAAGGGCACATTACATACAGAGGAGCAAAAATAATTACAGAAGAATTATATAAGACAAATTATATAAACCATAAGATGATGAAGTAATATCTCTAAAATGCTCATAGAAAAAAAATCTGTCAAACTAGAATTATAAAATCACCCAAAATATTTATAAAAATTAAGGAAAAATAAATACTTTTGTAGACAAAAATAAACAGAAACATCTCATTGCCAGCAGACTTTCACTATACAAAATATTTTTAAAAGTTCTTAAAGCATAAGGAATATTTTTCAAGACAAAAACTTAGACCTACACAAATTAACAAAGAAAACAGAAAATGGAATAACGGAAGTCATATATAAAATTAATTTTTTTATATTTGCATTTGCTTTAAAATACAAATGTGCTAAAGGAGAGTATCAGTGTATTATATGTTATTGCATATGTAAAATCAAAATGTATGACAATAATAGCACAAGGATACGGATGAATTTGAAATAATCTGTTGTAAGGTTTTACACTATAGACAAAGTTGCATATTATTTAAAAATAGGCATTAGCTTATTAATAATATATACTATATTTTAAAATCTAGTGTAATCAACAGAATAGATTTAAAGGGGTCATATAAATATAAATCCAATAGTGGAGATAAAATAAAATTATAAAAAATACTTAATTCATACAAAAGGAGGCAGAGAAGAGGTACAAAGAAACAACAAAAAGCAATTAGTAAGGTCATAGATTTTGCCACATTTAAATGAGTAATAATATTGTGTAAATTATATAATCACACTATAAGACTGAACAATAATATTAGTGTAAATTATATAATCACACTATAAGACCGAGATTGTCAGACTGATAAAAAAGCAAAACCCAACTCGATGCTGTTTACAAAAAAGCACACCTTAAGTATAAAGACATAAATATATTAAAAGGAAAAGGAAGAAAAAATATATATCATGAAAACTTAATGAAATATATATATTGTATTATATATATAGTATATTATATATACATATATGGCACAATGAAACACAATAAAAGAAAACTGGGAGGATCCACAATGGCTGATTAGAAGCAACTGTGGTCCGTGGCACTCAGGAAGAGGAATGAAAAGGGGCAAGTGAATTCAGCACCTTCCACGGAAATATCTAGGTTCTTGCATTGGGACTGACCCATGGAGAAGGAAGAAAAGTGAGGGGGGTGCAGGAGATGGCTTACTGGGGAGTGGCACAGAACCAAAGTAGCCTCACCCCCAAAGCCAAGGGAAGCAGTGAGTGATTGAAACCACACTTCTCTCAAAGATCTTTGCAACCTGTGGATCAGGAGATCCCCCTGTGAGCCCACACCACCAGGGCCTTGGGTCTGACACACAGAGCTGTGTGGAGTCTCAGCAGAGCAGCAGCTCAGGCACCCACAGAAACTCAGGAGTTTTACATACTCTGGCCCCAGGATCCCTGCAAGGCAGGAAATATATCTGTCCATATCCCTAGGAAAGGGGTTGAATCCAGAGAGCCAAGCAGCATCATTCTGTGGGCCCCACTTCTAATGCACCTCACAAGTTAAAAACCACTGGCTCGGAATTCCAGCTGGACAATGACGACAGGCTGGAATCTGCCTGAGGCAGGGTTTAAGTTCCCAGAGCAGTGGGTCAGGGAGGGGGCCACAGTCTCTTCAGTTCAGTAGACTGTTATTCCAGCCTGCCGGCTTTGGCGAATACAGATGATCCTGATGAGAAACAGTCCCCTACAACAGCACAGCTGCCTTGCTGGATTTTGGCAAGACTGCTTCTTTAAGTGGGATCTGGATCCTTTCCTCCTCACTGAGTGGGCCTTGATATGGGGGCTTCAGCCACTCCCACTATGGTTCTATGGCTAGGGCTCTAATTAGAGCCCTAGCCTGAGATGGAGCTCCCAGGGGGAGGGGCAGCTGTCACCTCTGCAGTTGGGTTGACTAAGCCATTCTAGCCTGCCAGCTTTGGAGAATACAAAGGATCTGTATGAGGAAAGGTCCCTCCCAACAGAGCACACCTGCTCTACCAAAATTAGCCATACTGATTCTTTAAGCAGGTCCCTCAACCCATTCCTCCTGACTTAGTAAGACCTCCCAATAGGGGTCCCCAGCCTCCTCCTACAGGTGTGTTCAGACTGGCAACAGGTCAGTAGACCCTGGGAGAGAGCTTCCAGAAGAAGCTACTGACTGCTATCTTTGCTGTTTTACAGCCTTCACTGGTGATACCTCTAGGTACAGGAGAAAAAACAAGGCAACAGGGTCTGGAGTAAACGCCCAGCAAACTGCAGCAGCACTGTGGTAGAGTTGGTCTGACTGTTAAAAGAAAAGCAAACAAACAGAAAACAAGAACAATAACCACGTCAACAAATAAGGACCCAGAATACCTCATTCAAAGGTCAGCAACCTCAAAGATCAAAGCTAGATAAGCCCACAAAGATAAGAATCAATGCAAAAATGCTGGAAACTCAAAAAGCCAGAATTTGTCTCTTCCAGATGACCAGGACACCCCGCCAGCAAGGGCACAGAACTGGGCTGAGGCTGAGATGGCTGAATTGACAGAAGTAGGTTTCAGAAGGTGGGTAATAACGAAATTCACTGAGCTAAAAGAGCATGTTGTAACTCAATAGAAAGAAGCTAAGAATCATGATAAAATGATCCAGGAGCTGATAGACAGAATAGCCAGTTTAGAGAGAAACATAACTGACTTGATGGAACTAAAATACCCAACACAAGAGCTCTACAATGCAATCATAAGTATTAATAGCAGAATAGACTAAGTGGAGGAAAGAATCTCAGAACTTGAAGACTGACTTTCTGAAATAAGATAGCCAGACAAGAATAGAGAAAAAAGAATAAAGAGGAAGGAACAAAACCTCTGAGAAATACGGGATTGTGTAGAGACCAAACCTATGACTAACTGGGGTACCTCAAAGACATGGGGAGAATGGAACCAAGTTGGGAAACATACTTTAGGATATCATACAGGAGAACTTTCCCAATCTAACAAGACAGGCCAACATTCAAATTCAGGACATGCAGAGAAACCCAGGAAGATACTGCATGAGAAAACCAACCCCAAAATACATAATCATCAGATTCTCCAAGGTCAAAATAAAAGTAAAAATGTTAAGGGCGGTGAGAGAGAAAGGCCAGGTCACCTACAAAGAAAATCTCATCGGACTAACAGCAGACCTCTCAGTGGAAACCCAGAAGAGATTGGAGGCCAATATTCAACATTCTAAAAAGAATTTTCAACCCAGAATTTTATATCCGGCCAAACCAAGCTTCATAAGCAAAGAAGAAATAAGATAATTTTCAGATAAGCAAATGTTTAGGGAATTCATCACCACCAGGTCTGCCTTGCAAGAGCTCTTGAAGGGAGCACTAAATATGGAAAGGAAAAACCATTACCAGTCACTACAAAAACACCTTGAAGTACAGAGACCAGTGACACTATGAAGCCACTACATAAACAAGTCTGCAAAATGACCAGCTAGTATCATGATGACAGGATCAAATTCACACATAACAATACTAGCCTTAAATATAAATGGGCTAAGTGCCCCAATTAAAAGATGCAGAATGGCAAGCTGGATAAAGAGCCAAGACTCATCGGTATACTCTCTTCAAGTGACTCATCTCATGTGCAAAGACACACATAGGCTCAAAATAAAGGGATGGAAGAAAATGACCAAGCAAATGGAAAACAGAAAATATTAGGGGTTGCAATCCTAGTTTCTGACAAAACAGATTTTAAACCAACAAAAATCAAAAAAGACAAAGAAGGGCATTACATAATGATAAAGGGTTGAATTCAACAAGAAGACTTAACTATCCTAACTGTATATTCACCCAGTACGGTAGAAAATGTTTCATAAAGCAAGTTCTCAGAGACCTACGAAGAGACTTAGACTCTCTCACAATAATAGTGGGAGATTTTAACACCCAACTGACAATATTAGACAGATCATCAAGACAGTACATTGGCAAAGATATTCGGACCTGAATTCAGCTCTGAATCAAGTAGACCTAATAGATATCTAGAGAACTCTCCACCCCCAAACAATAGAATATGCATTCCTCTTGCCACCACATGGCACTTACTCTAAAATTGATCACATAATTGGAAGTAAATCACTCCTTAGCAAATGCAGAAGAACTAAAATCATGAGAAATAGTCTCTCAGACCACAGCACAATCAAATTAGAACTCAAGATTAAGAAATTCCCTCAAAACCACACAACTGAAAATTAAACAACCTTCTCCTGAATGACTCATGGATAAACAATTACATTAAGATAGAAATCAAGAAGTTCTTTGAAACTAAGGAGAACAAGAGGAAAGCATACCAGACTCTCTAAGATGGAGCTAAAGCACTGTTAAAAGGGAAAGTTATAGCACTAAATGTCCACATGAAAGAGCTAGAAAAAGCTCAGATTAACAAACTAATATCTCAACTAGAAGAACTATAGAACCAAGAGCAAACAAACCCCAAAGCTAGCAGAAGACAAGTAATAAGATTGGAGCTGAACTGAAAGAGATAGAGACATGAAAAACCCTTCAAAAAATCAACACATCCAGGAGGTGTTTGTTTGAAAACATTAATGAAATAGATAGACTGTTAGCTAGACTAATAAAGAAGAAAAGAGGGAAGACTCAAACACAATCAAAAGTGATAAGGGGAATAGCACCACTGACCCCACAGAAATACAAACAACCATCAGTGAACACTGCAAACACCTCCATGTACATAAACTAGAAAATCAAGAAGAAATGGATAAATTTCTGGACATATACGTTATCCCAAGGCTGAACCAGGATGAAATTGAATCCCTGAGTAGAAAAATAACAAGTTCTGAAACTGAGGAAATAATAAATAACCTACCAACCAAAAACAAACAAACAAATAAAAAAAGCCCAGGGCCATATGAAATCACAGCTGCATTCTACCAGAGGTACAAAGAAGACCTGGTACCATTTCTACTAAAACTATTCCAAAAAACTGAAAAGGAGAGACTCCTCCCTAACTAATTCTATGAGGCCAGCATCATCCTGACATCAAAACCTGGCAGAGAGACAACAAAAAAAGAAAACTTCAGGCCAATATCCTTCATGAGCATCAAAGCAAAAATCCTCAATAAAATACTGGTAAACTGAATCCAGTAGCACATCAAAAGGCTTTTCTGCCACAATCAAGTTTGCTTCATCCCTAGGATGTAAGGTTGATTAAACATACGCAAATCAATAAATATGATTCATTGCATAAACAGAACTAAAGAACTAAAGACAGAAGCCACATGATCATCTCAATAGATGAATAAAAGGCCTTTGATAAAATTCACCATCCTTTATATTAAAAACTCTCAATAAACTAGGTATTCATGGAACATATCTCAAAATAATAAGAGATATTTATGACAAACCCACAGGCAATATCATATTAAATGGGCAAAAGCTGGAAGCATTTTGCCTGTTTTCTCTTTGAAAACAGGCACAAGACAAGGATGCCCCCTCTCCCCGCTCCTGTTCAACATAGTATTGGAAGTTCTGGCCAGGGCAATCAGGGAAGAGAAACAAAGTTTATTTATTTTTTATTTTTTAATTTAATTTAATTTTATTATTATTATACTTTAAGTTCTAGGGTACATGTGCATAATGTGCAGGTTT
>NW_012115156.1:2686741-2706588 GCF_000951035.1 Colobus angolensis palliatus | reverse complement strand
AAAGTGTTCCTATTTCTCCACATCCTCTCCAGCACCTGTTGTTTCCTGACTTTTTAATGATTGCCATTCTAACTGGTGTGACAGGAAGAAAAGAAGTCAAATTGTCTGTTTGTAGATGACATGATTTTATATTTAGAAAACTCCATTATCTCAGCCCAAAAACTCCCTGAACTGATAATCAACTTCAGCAAAATCTCAGGATACAAAATGTGCAAAAATCACAAGCATTCCTATATACCAACAATAGGCAAGCAGAAAGCCAAATCATGAATGAACTCCCATTCACAACTGCTACAAAGAGAATAAAATACCTAAGAATAAAGCTAACAAGGAATGTGAAGGACCTCTTCAAGGAGAACTACAAACCACTGCTCAAGGAAATCAGAGAGGACACAAATAAATGGAAAAACATTTCATGCTCATGGATAGGAAGAATCAATATCATGAAAATGGCCATATTGCCCAAAGTAATTTATCAATTCAATGCTATTTCCATCAAACAACCATTAACACTTTCCACAGAAATATAAAAAAAACTACTTTAAATTTCATATGGAATCAAAGATAACCCTGTATAGCCCAGATAATCCGAAGCATAAAGAACAAAGCTGGAGGCATCATGCTATCTGACTTCAAACTGCACTACAAGGTTACAGTAACAAAAACAGCATGATACTGGCACCAAAACAGACATGTAGACCAATGGAGCAGAACAGAGACCTCAGAAATAATACCACACATCTACAACCATCTGATTTTGACAAACCTGACAAAAACAAACAATGTGGAAGGATCTCCTATTCAGTAAATGGTCCTGGGAAAACTGGCTAGGCATATACAGAAAACTGAAACTGGAACCCTGTCTTACACATTATACAAAAATTAACTCAGGATAGATTAAAGACTTAAATGTAAAACCCCAAACCATAAAACTCTAAAGAAAACCTAGGCAATACCATTCAGGACATAGGCATGGGGCAAAGACTTCATGACAAAAACGCCAAAGCAATTGAAACAAAAGCCAAAATTGACAAATGGGATCTAATTAAACTAAAGAGCTCTGTTTTAAACAAAGATTTTTAAAATTACCAGCTACATATTTACCTACCATAAAAGCTATAGCATAGTTGAAGTCATCCATGGATTATCCATTTTATAATCTGTATCAAAACAGACATAGTATTTCAAATTATATATATATAAAATATTCAAATTATATATATAAAACCTTCAAATTTTATGTATGTAAGTATATATTTTGAAATCTTATATCTGTTGTAATACAGATTATTACATATATATACATTCTAAAATGATTTATAAATAATCATCTATTAGATGACCAAGTGGTTTGATCATACTTCAATAAGAAATAATTAAGTCAAAATAACAAGCTTGATGTACATATAAACTGTGTGAGATAAAATATCAATTTTAGTGATCTATACATACACCTTGTTAGCCTTCCATTTTGTCTAAAATTAATATTAGTACCACTCTTAGAAATTTCTTCTTCATTATATGTCAATTTCAATTGGGCTATGAATTCTTATTGTGGAGTGTAACAGAAGTAAAAGAGAACACATTTAAAGGTAAAAGAAAATAAAGCCAGGTACTAGAGATTAGGTTTTTACGAACTCTTAGAGCTACCTAGTTCCTCTGGACCAGAAGGGATAAAGAGGCACTAAAGACAATTTTCAACTACTCAATTGTTTTGATTAATGAAATTATAACTTTATTATTGTCATTCTTGTTTCAATCTTGAACTTTGTCATTATCAATATAAACTAGTAAATATATCATGTCTTTAATGAAATGCTCTATATGAAATTTCAGTCTTGTTATTTTAAAAGCCCATTAGGTTTTATCTCTCAATACTTTTTCAATTTACAATGTTGAAATGGCTTTTATTCCCTCCTGGTTACAGACTTTTTGAAATTGCTCTTGTTATCCAGTTTTACATATTGAAACAATATCTAGAAAATTGATATAGTTTGGTTATGTGTCCCCATCCAAATCTCATGTTGAATTAAAATCCCCAAGGTTGGAGGTGGGGCCAGGTAGGAGGTGATTGGCTCATGAGGGCAAATTTTACACAAATGCTTTAGTACCATGCTCTTGGTGCCATCTTCACGATAGTGGGTGACTTCTCAGGAGATCTGGTCATTTAAAAGTGTCTTGCACCTCCCTCTCCCTCTGTCTTCCTCCTGCTTTCACCATGTGATGTGCCTGTTTCCCTTTCCCCTTCTGCCATGATTATAAATTTCCTGAGGCCTCCCTAGAAGCAGATACCACTATGTTTCCTGTACCACCTGCAAAACCATGGGCCAGTTAAACCTCTTTCTTAATAAATTACCCAGTCTCAAGTATTTCTTTATAGGAATGCAAGAATTAATTGATTCAGAAAATTGGTAACAGGACTAGGGTATTGCTATAAAGATACCTGGAAATATAGAAGCAGATTTGGAATTGGGTAACAGGCACAGATTGGAAGAGTGTAGTGGGCTCAGAAGACAGGAAGATAAGGGAAAGTTTCAAACTTCTCAGAAACTGGTTAAATGATTGTGGCCAAAATGCTGATAGTGACATACCGTGAAGTCTAGGCTGACAAGGTCTCAGATGGAAATCAAGAACTTACTGGTAACTGGAACAAAGATCACACATGTTATGCCTTATCAAAAAACTTGGCTGGTTGTGTCCTTGTCCTAGGGATATGTGAAAGTTTGAGATTGAGAGTGATGATTTAGGGTACCTGGTGGAAGAAATTTCTAAGCAGCAAAGTATTCAAGTTGTGGCATGGCAGCTTCTAACAACCTATGGTCAGATGCAGGAGCTAAGAAATAAGTTGGATCTTATATTTAAAAGGGAAGCAGACTATAAAAATTTGAAAAATGTACAGCCTAGCCATGTGGCAAAAAAGAAAGACTGTTTCTAAGAAAGGAATTATAGCAGGGTGTGGAGATACCACTTATTAGAGAGTTATTTGCATAACAAAGAAGCCAAGAGCTGATAGGCCAGACAATGGGAAAAAAGCTTGAAAGTATTTCAGAGATCAAAGAGGCAGCTCCTGCCATTGCAGGCTCAGAGGCCTAGAAGGACAGAATGACTTCTTGGACCATGCTCAGGGCCCCGCTGCCCTGTGCAGCTGTGGGACACTGTTTCTGGTATCCCAGCTACTCCAGCTATTGCTCAAAGGGGCCCCCCCAGGTATAGATCCTGGGTTGCAAGTTGTAAACCTTGGTGGCTTCCACATGGTGTTAAGTCTGTGAGTGCACAGAATGCAAGAGTTAAGGCTTGGGAGCCTCTTCCTATATTTCAGAGGACATACAAAAAAGCCTGGATGTCCAGGCAAAAAGAAGCAAGCTGCAGGGAGAATCCCTACCCGGGCACTACAGAGGGAAAATGTGTAGCCCCCACACAGAGTCCCCACTGGCACACTGCCTACTGGAGCTGTAAGAAAGGAGCCATCATCCTCTAGATATCAGAATGGTAGATCCACCAACAGTTTGTATGCTGCATCTGGAAAAGCCACAGGCACTTAATGCCAGCCTGTGAGAGCAGATGTCGAGACTGAAAACTTCAAAGCCACAGGGGCAGAGCTGCCCACCATCTTGGGAGCCCACCTCTTGCACCATATTACTCTGGATGTGGGACATGGAATCAAAGGAGATTATTTTGGGGTTTTAAGATTTAATGACTGCTCTTCTAAGGAGATTATTTTGGGGTTTTAAGATTTAATGACTGCTCTTCTGGGTTTCACACATGCATGGAGTCTTTAGCCCCTTGTTCTTTTGGCTGATTTCCCTCTTTTGCAATGAGAATGTTTATAAATTCCTATAACCCATTGTATCTTGGCAGTAACTAACTTGTTTTATTTATTTTACAAGCTCACAAGTGGCAGAAACTTGTCTTGTCTTAGATGAGGATTTGGACTTTAAACTTTTGAGTAAATGCTGGAATGAGTTAAGACTTTGGGGGTACTATTGGGAAGGGATGATTATATTTTGAAATGTGAGGACATAAGATTTGGAAGGGGCCAGGGGCAAAATGGCATAGTTTGGATATGTGTCCCTGCCCAAATTTCATGTTGAATTGTAATCCCCAAGTTTGAAGGTGGGGCCTGGTAGGGGGTGATTGAATCATGAGGGCAGATTTCTCATGAGTGGCTTAGTACCATCCACTTGGTGCTGTCCTTGCAATAGTGAGTGCCTTCTTATGAGATCTGGTTATTAAAAAGTGTGTAACACCTCCCTGCCCTCTGTCTTTCTCTTGCTTTCATTATGTGACATGTCTGCTTCCCCTTCTCTATTCACCACGGTTGTAAGCTTCCTAAGGCCTCCCCAGAAGCGAATGTCACCTGTTTTCTATAAGGCCCGCAGAACCATGAGCCAGTTAAACCTCTTTCTTTATAAATTACCCAATCTCAAGTATTTCTTTACAGCAATGCAAGGACAGAGTAATGCAAAAACATAACAGTAATTATATTGCAAATAAAATGTTTTATTTGCCTATATAGAAATAGTTGCAGGCAATGGAAATGTAGGCTGAACTTAAACCTGTGTGATTATACTTTATAAGAATATAACAGCATTCTCTTATTTATAAAAAAGTTTTAATAGTTAACAGAAATGAGAAAATTTAAATCAGAATACCTGCATATCTTTATAATTTTTCATGTCCCAGTTTATAATTTAATTTTTAAAACAATACAATAAAATGTTTTTTTGTTTTAAATTAAACCTATATAATTCTTTTCTATTTCAAGTTCTTATTCCAGAATGATAACAAATAAGTAAAACCACAGGAAAATATATTAGGGCACACACATTTGGAAACAATTTTGTGAAACAGCTTATGTATATGCTTATAAGTAAAACAATCTTTAATATAAAATATTTTTAATTGAATGTCAATGCAGAGAGCTTGGCATATTTTAATGTTACTCCTGCATAAATAGCAGCTAAGACATTATACTTAGCTTACTTCCTGAAAAGTTAATTCTACTCATAATCAGTGATTTAAATTGTCCAGAGCCCTAAAATGCAGCCTATCATCATGTGATAACACATATAAACTTAAGAGTATATACTCCCCTTACCATGGATCTCTATCAAATTTCTCTGGCTGGAATCCATTCTTTCTGTATTCTGATTTGCTCAAATTTCTGCTAGTGTACATGTTATGTGCTGAATTGTGTCCTCACCATCCAAATTCTTATGCTGAAGTCCTAACTCTCAGGATGACATAATGTGACAGTATGTGGAGATGAGGCCTTTAAAGAGGTAATAAAGAGCAGAATATAACACAGGCTTGCACAGAGGAAAGAATATGTGAAGATGCCAGAGGAAGGCAGTCATATACAAGCTACAGAGAGAGGCCTTAGAAGAAACAAATGCTGCTGACGTCTTAATTTCAGATTGTAACCTCCAGAATTGTGAGAAAATAAATTTCTGTGTTTAAAGCCACACAGACTGTGATACTTTGTTATAGCAGCCTTTGTAAACTAACACAGTACACAGCATACTGTCTTGAGCTAGACATAGCTGCACTTGAGAAATTATGGATACTGGAGGTATTGGAGGGCAGAGGTCACTTCTTCCTCTTGTCCTACCTCTTCCCCTTTCTTTTTGTCTAGCCCATCCTCCTCTTCCTTTTCTTCTTGGTATCTCACAGTTCCTCTTTCACTTTCAATAAAGTTTAATAAACAAAAATAATAGTGAATAAAACTGTTTAAATAAGAAGTCTGATATTTAAAGAAAGCAGAATGGAAGAATAACGGACATACTTTAAGAAAAGTGAAAGTAAAAGTTCAGTGAAAGCTGATTTTTTTAAGGAATAAATTTTAAAATAGAAAGTTGGAATGACATTCTCTCTGTTTTGAACAAAGTCCCTCACTTCAAAAGTAGTAAATTTTAAAAGAGAAAATTGGAATGACGTTTCTCTCTATTTTGAACAAAGTCCTTCACTTCAACTTTTACTAAACTGAAGCATGCTTCTGAATAGACTGTATATCTTGTTGCCTGGAAATCCACATGTTCCTTTTCCTCTCTCATTTCTCAGGTCTCTGTTACAAGTTGACAAATAAAAAGTTCACAACTCCTGAAACTCTAAACATGATATTAACTTGCAACATGCTTTATGATTTTGTCTTTTTTGAAGAATAATTTAAGTAGAGTCTCACAAAATCCAAAGCACATTTTTTATCTGATATCTTCACCACATGATCAAACTAGGATATTAACAGAGTAGTTCACATCTGGGCTGCAGCATTCAACATGATTTAAATCAAACCCAAAGCCTGTCCTGTAAATAAAATGATTGGTTTCAAGCCAAGTTGATAATGAAAGAAATTATATAATTAATGACCACTATGTTTTCTTATCTGATAGACAGGTGCACCTTTAATGGTGTTGAATGAAACATTATGGCTAGATTCCAAGACTGTAAAGCAGCCACAGGTGGATTCCTATTATATAAGATTCTTGTTCATAGATTTCAGTGTTACCATGCATGTCATGAGCTTAATAATGGCATTACTTCATCTGTAAACCCAGTAATTATATATAATAAGACATATCAGAATGTTACAAGATCTAACAATGACACAAATATTAAAAGTAGAAGTTTCTTATTTAAGTATAGAAAACACTTAGCAATTTATAATGTGGATATATCAAATTAGTTAAAATTTTTTAAAATGCTATTTTTTATTTTTTCATATTATTTTCAAAGATAATTCTATAGGGGTGGTCTTTTCATTATAATATCATTTTATAAAGTTTGAATGATTTATCATACATTTGTATAAACTATACTATATTAAAAATCATACATTAAGAAAAATAAATTATTGGCCTGTGTCATAGTTTGGAATATATTTAAAGTACAAGTAATGATTTCAAATGAAAGATTTATTTTCCCAAGCTTTACTTTAATAATTGCTAAGATTTATAATTCACTTACCACGTATCAGGTACTATGATAAGTACTATGATGGTTAATACTGTCAACTTGACTGGACTGAAGGATGCAAAGTATTGATCTTGGGTGTCTGTGAGGTGTTGCCAAAGGAGATTAACATTTGAGTCAGTGGACTGGGAAAGGCAGACTCACCCTCAATCTGCATAGACACCATCTAATCAGCTGCCAGTGTGGCTAGAATAAAGCAGGCAGAAGAAGATGGAGAGAGTAGACTCGCTGAGTCTTCCAGCCTTCATCTTTCTCCCGTGCTGGATGCTTCCTGCCCTTAAACATCAGCTTTCGGACTCTTGGACTTAACATTAGTGGTTTGCCAGTGGCTCTTGGCACTTTGGCCACAGACTGAAGGCTGCACTGTCAGCTTCCTTAGTTTTGAGGTTTTGGGACTTGGAATGACCAATTACTGGCTTCCTTGCTCCTCAACTTGCAGACGGCCTATTGTGGGACTTCATCTTGTGATATGTGAGTCAGTTCTCCTTAATAAACTTCCTTTCATGTGTACATATATTCTATGAGTTCTGTCCCTCTAGAAAACCCAGACTAATACAAGTATTTTCTTTTTTAATCCTCATAACAGTCCTATAAGATGATTTTTTAAAATTCTTATGTTATACACAGGAAACCAAGACAAAAATAAGTCAAGGAGCTGGAACAGCTATTAGGTAGTGTAATGAAGATTAAATCCAGGCTGTCGATTTCAAAGCTTTATGTCTAATACTCAGTACTGCCTCCCAGATGTCAAACAGCATGCAGCATTACCATTCATGATTCTCAAATGCTTCAATAAAAGTTTAAAAATATATAGGTGAATATTCTCTTTCTCTTTAATGATGCATACAGTAGATCTCAGGATATGCTGATATACTAGAAATGCTGCCTATATGATAGTGAAGGTGAAATAGATAAAGAGAAAAACACCTATCACACTGTACAGAGAAAAAACGATGCTCAGAGAGTAAATAGAGAGCACTATGGTATTCATACTGTTGTATTATGTGTGGACAGATGATTACTTTTAATATTGAACTCTAAACTTTTTGCCAAGATAATATAAACCCTGTCGATTGTCATGGTGTGGCAAATAATACACAGGCTGAAACACGTGGGCAAATGATCAGAACAAATAATCTTTATGTCAGGGCAAAGCCAGTCCCAGACCTATAATCAAATAGTGACAGAATTTTAGAGATAATATTGATGAGAAGAAATCTCCTTAGAGAAACAATAAATAGAGACTAGACTTTATGAATATGAGTGCGTTCCTAAACGATAGTGGAGATACTCATCTAACTAAAAAAGTGATATTCCAGTGTAAATGGAGAAGTGAAAAAGAATACCATGAGACATTATATCAAATCAATAAAAATGTTTTTAACTAGTATTATGTGTCAGAAACATAAAAATAGCATGTTCTCATGATGTTTGCAATCTAGTAGGGAACATAGAAGTTTATCTAGGAAAGTGATAAGAATTAAGCTAGAGAAATCTGCAAGGACTAAGGCATGTTTGATTATTTAAGCCACTTTAAGAGATTAGGAATTTTTTTTATTACCCTAAAGACATGAGAAATTATTTCAGGGTTTAAGCAAGGGAATGATAAGTTAATATTTCCGTTCTCAGTAGATAACTATTAAATGTGAATTAAAGCTGAAGAATAAAAGTAAGAGGACTAATTAGAGGAATATTTATGCAATCTGTCTATAACTTAGAGTCTTAAACAAGACAAATATAGTCATGTGTTACTTAATGACAGGGATAAATTCTGAGAAATTTGACAATAAATAAGGGATACTAAAGAAAAGGTGGGCATAAAGGATGATTACCTCTAACTCAAACTAGAGGCTATATGGTGGTGTGATTTACCTGGCTAGAGAACACTGGAGAGTTGTTCATGAGTTCATTTTTGACATGTTTGATTTCAGGTACCTGTAAGACATCTAAATAGAGATATTACTTAGCCAATTGGGTCTATAAATCAGGAATTCAGCAAGATGTTTGATCTGGAAGTACAAACAGGTAAGTCATCAGCATATAAATGATAGGTAAAGCCATGAATATTGATAAGAACACCTGAGAGGAAGTAACAGTGAGAAAAGAAAGTCTAGGGGAGACAGCTCTATAAAATTTGCCATTTCAAGTCAGATATCATAGCATTTGGCAAAAGAGCCTGAGAAATATCAAGAAAATCAGGTAAATACTAGCTGTGTCAGGGAAGACCAGGGCAATACTAATGAACTACTACGTAGTCGAGTGTGTGGAGTACTACCAAGATATTATGGAGAATCACAATGTAAACAATGCAAATAATAACAATAAGGAAACCAGGACCTTTGTTCTCATCAATGTCTATTGCTGACCACAAGGTCTTCAGGGAAGAGAAAGTCAAAACTGTTTTCAGAATCCTGTTATATAACTCTCTTATACACTCATGCACCACATAACAATATTTCAATCAATACTGAACTGCATACACAATGCTGGTCTTGCAAGATTATGATGAAGCTAAAATACTGCTATTGCCTAGTGATGGTATGTCCATAGTAGTGCACTGTATTGCTCATATGTTTGTGGCGATGCTGGTGCAAACAAACCTACTGTGCTGCCAGTCACATAAAAGTGTAGTACATACAATTATGTACAGTACATAATACTTCATAATGACAATAAAGTATTATGCCACTGGTTTATGTATTTACTATACCATCATATGTCGCATAATGACATTTTAGTCAACAGCACACCACATATAGAATAAATTTTAAAATGTCTCATAAATGGAGACTTCTCGCAAAACCAAATTAAATAGAAAGCAGACGGGAGAACAGAGAACACTGCATTTCCTTTAGGCTCCTTGCCTAATTCTTCTTGGGTTCAGAGCCTAATTTCCATTGAACCTATTCTGGTTACTTTAAGTTATGGATACAAAGGCCAATCTTTAGTATCATGATTGCCCAATCTGATCTAGCTTGTCATATTCTGAAGACCATTTTCTAGTTTCTAGTTAGTTATTCTAATGGACAAGTCTGTGCACACAAGCTTTGAATGAGCTTGATTAGGTTGCTCTTCATAAGTTAACTGAAAAACACATTATAAATAAGATTATATAATATCTCTTACTATTTTCACTATCCTTTTATATAGAAATATATGGAAACAGCTGTCTGCTCCTGTACGCAAGTATTTTCACTATGTAATTAATTATCCTTTGACGGTGAATGCCATTTTTATCATCAGTTGCTCAAGGGTGCAACTAGGACACTAAGGGATATAGCCATCTCTACTCCCAAAAAAAGTTATGTCAGCCTGATTGATACCAACCTTTACATCTGATGAACAAACTGGGAGAGACTGCTCTAAACACAGAATAGACTGTTTACTCGGAGAAAGAGCCATCATGTCATTTTAGGGAAACCATATGCAAAATGTTACTTCCCTTAGGATAACACACATTCCAAAATTAAATATTCCACGACCTAAGTAGGCTTACTTCTCAAATCACTGACTTTTAATAATAGATATTTATTAAGGTCTACTTTGTGCCCAATTCTTTATATATAGTATCTAATATTAGTTTTAAAAAGCTACTACTTATTAATAGCTTACTATGCCAAGGAAAGGTATTGCATGCTCCATTTCTTTAAATCCTTTCAACAGCCTCTAAAGTAGAAGGTGGCCCTTGGCTTTTGAGTAAACTGGGTCTAGGAGGTTAATTTATTTGCCCATGACCAGAAATTTAATACGTGGTTGAAACAAGACTCAAATATAGGTCCCTTTTGCCTCTCATGATATTCCCAATTCTTCATCTACAGAAAAGCCCTAGGTCCTATATTGTTTGTATCTTGGAGACTTTACACCTGATCACCCGAACCCAGAAGGGATTGATAGCCAGAAGACCATAGGAAACAAATGAATTAGAAATTGAATTTCTTATCTCAAGAAACACATCAGATAAATGAAAACATCAAATCCCAACTGCGTGACGTTCTGACCAGCTTTCCTCATTGTACTCTTTAAAACTGTCAAGGTTTTCAAAAGCAAGGAAAGTCGGAGAAACTATGACAGCCAAGAGGAGTGTCTAAGGCAACATGATGACTAAATTTAATGATGTATCCTGGATGGGATCTGGGAAGAGAAAAACAGCCTTAGGTAAAAAATTCAGAAATCTAAATAACGTATGCACTTTAGTTAGTGAGTCCATATTGGTTCAATTATTCTGACAAATGTATCATACTAACATAAGATTAATAATAATAAAAACTGAATTTGTGGTATATGAAAACTGTACTATCTTCACACATTTTCTGCAAATCTAAACCTTTTCTAAAATAAAAAGTTTATTTAAATATAAAAAATACTACTCTGAAATTTGGTATTACTAAGACCTTTAAACATAATTCTCAAACTAAATATAATGTTTTTGGTGAAGACTTAGCTGAAATGCATGCAATTTTATTTGAAGCATCATATCCATGTGCAATATTCCACGCTGCAACTTAAATTAATTAAGTTTGGTTCATATCCCATTTGGTCTGCTGGTCATTTTAGTAACATTATTTTTACACAATCTAAGGCATTATTAGTTTCACACTTTCATCAAGACATAGCTTTTCACAAGTTCCCTAACTAGTTTCAGTTGGTTTCCTTATGTGTAAAGTGGAGATGACAACATGTAACTCACACAACTGAGATTAGGATGAAATGAGATAATGGTATTAAGCCTAGTGAAGAAAGATCTTCACATATATAAGCTCTCAAAATATGTTGCTTTCTCATTCAAACATCATCATTTTATTGCATGTGAAACATCCATTTTCTTTTTCAATCTGTGTGTAACAAATCTGAAGACTTTCAGAGAGCGTACAGAGTAGATTAGAAATTTTTTTTGAGATTTCACTGGGACATGGGCTAAGGTACATAGTATCTGGATGGATCACAGAACATGAGTATGGACCTTGTACAACAAAAGTGATGTGCAGCCACCATGTGTGAAGATCTGCTGTTATATATGTAAGGTGGCCGACACTCCCTCTTCACCCAGTTAAATATCATTTTGCATGACATTTTAAAAATAAAGTGATGTGCATCTAGGTGATTTGGGTTCTTTTAAGTCATAGAACTCTTTTTCTTGAGCTGAGGAATAATTGAGGCTTGTCATTATTATAATAGGTGGTCAAATTCTTAACAAACCAATGTACTTGTTATCAACTATTTAAATGATTGCTAAATAATAATTTGTATGCTGGGTAGAGCTTGTGTATTAGTAGGGATTAACACAGTTATCAGCCTTTTTTAAAAAAAGATGAAAATCATAAAAGGTAAGGGAGAGGAGGTGTTTACCCGCAGAGAATAAGGCACCCCTTCACATGCAAATTTTGGGGTTGACCCATATTAATAAAAAATGTACATGAATTTTTCAAAAGTGAAGATGAGTGTCTATCCATTTATTTTCCATCATTCCCCTCCCTCCCACCCCCAGCTCTTTCTGTGAGTCATAAAAACACTTCTGGGCTGGCTGATCAGGTTTGGAGGAGAGCTGCAAATTAAGGTACAGAGTACAGCAGATCTCTTGATCAGGATTTAAGATGAAGTCACACTGTCCTTGGAGTCTTCCTAAGACATCCAGGAAATGGAAAGGCAGTGGCAGCACATCTGTTAAGTTCATTACATTGCTTTCTTGAAAATGAGACAAGTTTCTATTAGGAAGAAACTGCCATAGCATTTTCCTACCCTTTTCTCTTTTATCTTTTTAAAAATAGAAAATCATGAACATTCAATCCATCTAACATGAATTGCATAAGTAATATTATCATATACCTTTAAAAGATAAATGAAATAATCTAATCTATAGTTTACAGCAAAGTACACAGATACTACCTGTGGAAAACTCACACCTGTAAAGAGTTCCAAACACATTAAGGAACAGCCTAGGTCCATATTTATAATCTGGCAATGATCATATTTACTACAAATGATGAAAAAGACCACTTGTGTTATATGTGTAGGCAGAAAAGACCTTTAGATGCATTTTCTTTCTTTTTTTAAATTTAAGTATGGGATACATGTGCAGAATGTGCAGGTTTGTTACATGCATATACATGTGCCATGGTGGTTTGCTGCACCTATCAACCTGTCATGTAGGTTTAAAGCCCCACATGCATTAGGTATTTGTCCTAATAAATGCATTTTTTTATGGCTTCTGACATGTGGCGAATCAAGTCATATTTTATAGATTTCAATTCTACTCATTCTCAAATACCACTGAACAGCTGAATGGCAGTCTCTTTTCAAGAGCCCTACTGAGAAAGCAAGAAACTAGTGTGTGAAAACCAAGTCATCCTATATTGTGCATTTAAGATTCAATGTAATATTTTTATAGTCATTTATCCACATATATTAATCACCACTATCAAATGTATTTCCTACTTTATCAGATGTCAAAAGCTAACCACAAATCATATGACCTATCTGTTTGATGTGTGTATGTCTCTATATGTATCTATGGAAAATAATATATACAAATGTAAATTTATTTACTATGATGTTTAAAATTTTTCTTCCTCCTACTTTTTTGTTGTTGTGTAGCAATAACAAGCTGTGGTTTTTTTTTTTTTTTTTTGTATTTTTAGTAGAGACGGGGTTTCACCACATTGGCCAGGCTGGTTGCAAACTCCTGACCTCAAGTGATCCACCTGCCTTGACCTCCCAAAGTACTGGGATTACAGGCATGAGCTACTGAACCCGGTTTACTTGTACAACTTTTGATTACATATTATTACATATTAGATAAATATTCAACTTAACAATTAGCTGCACAATTAGGTTCACTGCAAAAGCAGTTAGAGCAACCATGTTAACTGATACAGTACTTTCTAGGAGAAATTTTTTTTACATACACAGTGCTGTCCACATAAATGTCTGATTCACCTTTTCTTACATGAAGTATTGACACAAATGGATTGCTGAAGTGAGTTGTATATGCTGTAAGATCTTACATTGCCTCTACTTCTGAGATAAATTTGTGGTTTTTTTGTTTGTTTGTTTGTTTTGAGCTTTCAAAAACAGGACACTGGGGGTGTTTACATGTCTATTGAATTAGGACCATCTTTCCACTTTTGAGCTTTTCTGACTTTCCTGGACATCCAAAGTGGATCTTCCACATCTCACTTTCATCTAAATACATACATAATATTTAAAACTATCTCATTTTTATTTTAAAAACATCAGCTTTTGATTATCATTATCATAAAGAGTTCTCCACTTATCACCTAGCAAAATAGCCCATCCATTATTTGACCCCTCAGCTTTCTTCATAGCACTTACTAAAGGTTAACATTATTCCGTCTCTCTGCCTCACTATCATCAGTCTCTCCAACCCTTAAATCAATTTGTGATAGATTTTTATGGCCTATTTTCACCACTGGAATGTAACCTCTGTGAGGGCAAGGAATTTATTTTATATTCTGCTATAGCTAATACTAGCATTGTACCAGGCACTTACTAGAAACAAAAAAAATATTTGTGCAATAAATAAGCAAATCAGTCAATAAATGTAATGCCTTTTATTAGGTAATGCCTTATATTTTCTATAAGAATGCTATTTAGTGGGGGGTGAGAGACAGGGGCATAAACTAAGACGGTGGAATAGAAGGCTATACTGTTTATATTCTCTGCTGGAATATCAAAATTCAACATCTTAGCATAAACCAAGATGGTGGAATAGAAGGCTATGCTGTTTATATTCCCTGCTGGAATATCAAATTTTAACAAGTACCTGCACACAGAAAAACACCATCACTAGAATAAAAAAATCACATGAGCAATAACAGTACCTGATTTTAACTGCATATCACTGAAAGAGTCATTGAGGAGGGCAGGAGAGACTCTTGAATCCTTAAAGTAACCCTTCCCCTATCTTTCCCACAGCAATCAGGCAGGGCAGAAAGATATCACTGTGCTTTCGGGATGGAGAGCACAGCAAATGGGGGGCTTTACATTGAACTCAGTGCTGCCCTGCCACACTAGAGAATAAAGCTGTTTATACTCAGGCAGTGCCCATACAAGGAGGGAGCATTTGAATCAGCCCCAGTCAGACAGGAATCATCCATCCCAGTGGCTGGAACTTGAATTTCTTAGCAAGTCTCACCGCCACAGGCTGAATTGCTCTGGTCTCTTAGGTAAACTTGAAAGGCAGTCTAGGACACAAGGACTACAATTTTGAGGCAATTCCTTGTGCTACGCTGGCTTAAAACCAGTGGACTAGGGTAGCACGTGACCCAGGGAGACATTAGCTGGCATGACTAAGGGCATACTTGCACCATCCCTCCCCGCAACCCCAGGCAGTATAGCTCACACAATTAAAGTGACTCCTTCCTTCTGATTAGGAAGAGGAGAGCAAAGAGTAAAGAGGACTTTGTCTTGCATCTTGGATACCAGCTCAGCCACTGTAGGATACAGCACTAAGGCAGAGTCATGAGGCCCCCATCCCAGGCCCTGGCTCCTAGATAGCATTTGAAGATACACCTTGGGCCAAATGAGAACCCACTACCTTGAAGGGTGGGACTCAGTCCTTGCAGGATTCATCATCTGCTGACTAAAGAACCCTTGTCTGGGAGGCTGAGGTGGTAGAATTGCTTGAACCAGGGAGGTGGAGGTTGCAGTGAGCTGAGATTGAGCCACTGCACTCCAGCCTGGGTGACAGAGCAAGACTCCATCTCAAAAACAAAACAAGACAAAAAACAAAAACAAAACCCTTGTCCCTGAATAACCAGCAGTGACACCCAGGGAGTATGCTGTGGACCATGGGCCCTGAGACGTGCTCTGTTCAGGAGTGAAACAGCACATTTGAAACTGTGGTGGCTGCGGTGAAAGTGAAATATGTTAACCTTTTTACTGTTTGAAAAAAGCGGAGGGAAAAGTAAAGGGGATTTTGTCTTGAACCTTGGAGGTCAGCTGAGCCATAGTCGGGTAGAGCAACAAGCAAGCTCTTGGGGTCACCAAATCCAGGTCTAGGCTCTTGGAGAGCATTTTTGCATCTGTACTAGGCCAGAGGGGACCTGACAGCCCTGAAGGGTAGGTCCCAGGCCTGGCAGCATTCACCAGCAGCTGAGGGAAGAGCTCTTGGCTTTAAGTAAACATCGGTGGTGGCCTGGCAGAACCCTCCATGGAGTGGTGGTGGTAATGACCACCAGGAAAGGCTCCTCTATCTTTGGAAAGGGGAGGGAAGAGCAGAAGGGACTTTGTATTGTCGTTTGTGTGCCAGCCTAGCCACAGCAGAACAGAACAGCAGGTAAATGGCTAAGATTTTTAATTTCGATTCGTGGCTCCCAAAGAGCATCTCTGGACATGTTCAGGGCCTGGGGGAATTCACTACCCTGAAGTGCAGGGTCTTGGCAAGGCCCAGTGCTCTTCTGACTTCATGTCTGACCCAGTGCAGTCCCAGCGGTGATGGCCACAGGGTACTTGCATCATCACATGGCCAGTTCCAGGTGAATCAGCACACACAGAGAGATTCTGTTCCTTTGGGAGAAAGTAAGGGAAAAGAACAAGAGTCTCTGCTTGGTAATCCAGAGAATTCCTCCAGATCTTATCCAAGACCACCAAAGCAGCATCTCTGTGAGTCTGCAAAACCCATAGTGTTACTGGGCTTGGAGCCCAAGTACCTTTAAATACCTGGAAAGCCTTCCTAAGAAGACACAAACAAGCTCAGACAGTAAAGACGGAAACAAATACCTAACTTTTCAATTCCCGGACACTAACAAACATTTACAAGTGTCAACACCATGCAGAAAAACATGGACTCACCAAATGAACTAAATAAGCTATCAGGGAACAATCTTGGAGATATGGAGTTAGAAGACCTTTCAGACAGAGAATTCAAAACAGCTGTCTTGAAGAAGCTTAAAGAAATTCAAGATAACACAGGGAAAGAATTCAGAATGCTATTAGATAAATTTAACAAAGAGATTAAATAAAGAGAATAAAGCAGAAATGTTAGAGTTTAAAAATGCAATTGACATGATGAAGAATGCATCAGTATTTTAATAGCAGAATTGGATGAGCAGAAGAGAGGAATAGCTTGAATAAAGGATATTTAAAAATACACAGTCAGAGGAGACAAAATAAAAAAGAATAAAAAACAATGAAGCACGCCTACAAGATCTAAAAGTGCAAATCTAAGAGTTCTTGCTCTTAATGAGGAGAGAAAGAGATGGGGTAGGAAGTTTTTTTTGAGAGAATAACAGAACTTCCCTAACCTAGAGAAAGATATCAACATTCAAGGACAAGAAGGTTATAGAACACCACACATATTTAACCCAAAGAAGACTACCTCAAGGAACTTAATCAAACTTCAAAGATCTAGGATAAATAAAGGATCCTAGAATTAGCAAGAGAAAAGACACAAATAATGCATAATGGAATTCTAATATATCTGGCATCACACTCTTCAGTGGAAATCTTACAGGCCAAGAGAAAGTGGCATGACATATTTAAAATGCTGAAGGAAACAAACAAACAAACACAGACAAAAAATAAAAACCACTTTTACCCTGGAATAGTATATCCAGTGAAAATATCCATCAAACACCAACAAATAATCCAAGATAAACAATAGCTGAGGGATTTTATCAATACCAGACCTGAGGTGCAAGAAAGGCTAAAGAGAGTTCATAAATCAAAAAGAAAATAATGCTAATGAGCAAGAAGAAATTATCTGAAGATTCAAAATGCACTGGTAATAGTAAGCACATAGGAAAACACTGTATAGTATAACACTGTAACTGTGGTGTGTAAACTACTCTTGACTTAAGTAAAAAGATTAAAGGATAAACCAATCAAAAATAATAACTAAAACAACTTTTCAAGATATGGACAGTACAATAATACATAAAGAGAAAGAACAAAAAGTTAAAAAGCAGGGGGATGAAACTGAATTATAGAGTTTTATCAGCTTTCTTTTTGCATGTTTGTTTGTTCGTTTATGCAATTAGTGTTAAGTTGCCATTAGTTCAAAATAATGGGTTATAATATAGTACCTGCAAGCCTCATGGTAACCTCAAACCAAAAACATACAATGGATACACACACACAGAAATTTCAAAAATCAAGAAATTAAAGTATAATACCCGGGAAAATCACCTTCACTAAAAGGAATACCAGGAAGAAAGGAAATAAGGAAGAGAAGACTCCAAAACAACCAGAAAACAGATAACAAAATGGCAAGAATAAGTTCCTACTTGTTAAAAATAACATTGAATTTACGTAAATGTACTAAACTCTTCCAGCAAAGACATAGAGTGGTTGAAAGGGTTAAACAAAATAAAAGACCCAATGACTTGCTGCCTACAAAAAACAAATTCACCTATAAAGGTTCACAGAATGAAAACAAGGGATCTAAAAAAATATTCTATGTCATAGGAAACCAGAAAAGAGCAGGAGCAGCTATCCTTATACCAGACAAAACAGATTTCAAGAAAAAAACTGTAAGAGGAGAAAAAGAAGGTCATTATAGAATGTTAAAGGGTTCAGTTCATCCAGAGGATATAGTGATCCTAAATTCATAAACACCCAACATTGGTCCAAGCTGATATATAAAGGAAACATTATTAGAGTTAAAGAGAGAGACAGACCCAAATAAATCATATCTGAAGACTTCAACACCCCACTCTCAGCATTGGACAGATCTCCCAGACAGAAAATCAACAAAGAAACATTGAACTTTTACTATCTTTACTAGAGAACAAATGTACCTATTAGATATTTACAGAACATTTCATCCAATGGCTGCATTGTGTATTCTACACATTCTTCTCCGTAGCACATGGATTGTTCTCCAGGATAGACCATATATTAGGTCACAAAATAAGTCTTAAAACATTCAAAAAATTGAAATAATAGCAAGCATCCTCTCTAACCACAATAGAATAAAACTGGAAATGAGTAACAAGCGGGATTTTGAAAACTATACGAATACATTGGAATTAAATAATATGCTCCTGAATGACTAAAGGGTAAATAAAGAAATTAAAATGGACATCAACAAATTTTTGGAAATAAGTGATAATTAAAACACAACATGCCAAAATCTATGGGATACAGTGAAAGCACTACTAAGAGGATGGTTTATAGCTATAAGTGTCTAATCTTAAAAAGAATAAACCTTCAGTAACCTGAAGTTGTTGACCTCTGAAACAAAAAACTGGGTTTTAAAATTTATTTATTTTTCTTCTTTTTAACTTTTTTCTTTTTCATTTGATTAAAAAGTGATTTTCTGAAAAGATAAACAAACTTGATAAACCTTCAGCCAGACTAAGAAAAAAAGAGAGAGGATACTAATAAAATTAGAAATGAAAAAGGAGACATTACAACTGATATCACAGAAATTCAAATTGTCATTAGTGGCTACTATGAGCAACTCAATACCAATAAGTTGGAAAATCTAGAAGAAGTGTATAAATTCCTAGACACATAAACCTACAAAGAGTGAACCATGAAGAAATCTAAAACCTGAACTGACCAACAAGAAGTAACGAGATCAAAACCATAATAAAATGTCTCCCAGGAAACAGAAGCCTGAGACCTAATGGATTCACTGCTGAATTCTACCATACATTTAAAGAATAAATAATACCATTCTTACTCAAACTTCTAAAAAATAGAGAAGGGAATACTCCCAAGGTAATTCTGAGAGGCTGGTATTACCCTCATATCAAAAAAAGAAAAAGACACATCAAAAAAGGAAAACCAAAGACCATTATCTCTGATGGATATTTATGTAAAAAACTTCAACAAAATACTAGCAAACTGAATTCAATAATACATTAAAAGGATTATTCATGATGACCAACTGAGATTTATCCCAGGAATGCGAT
>NW_012115156.1:2640851-2685701 GCF_000951035.1 Colobus angolensis palliatus | reverse complement strand
TCTATGGAATCACAAATAACCCAGAATAGCCAAAGCTATCCTGGGCACAAAGAACAAAGTCACATTATCTGGCTTAAAATTATACTACAGAGCTACAGTAACCAAAGCAGCATGGTACTGGCACACAGACACATAGACCAATGGACAGAAAAGAGAACCCAGAAAGGAATCCACACACACTACAATGAACTCCTTTTAACCAATAGTGCCAAAAACATACAACGGGGGAATGACCGTCTCTTCAATGAACAGTGCTGGGAAAATTGGATATCCATATTCAGAATACTAAAACTTGACCCCTATCTCTTATCATATACAAAAATCAAATCAAAACTGATTAAAGACTTAAATCTAAGACCTCAAACTATGAAACTACTACATAAAACACTGGGGACACTCTCCAGGATATTGGTCTGGGCAAAAATTTCTTGAATAATATTCCACAAGCACAGGCGACCAAAGCAAAAATGGGCAAATGGGATCAAATCAAATTAAAAACCTTCTGCATAGCAAAGGAAACAATCAACAAAGTGAAGAGACAACTCACAGAATGAGAGAAACATTTGCAAACTACCCACCTGACAAGTGATTAATAACCGAATATAGAAGGAGCTCAAACAACTTTATAAGAAAAAATCTAATAACAAAATTAAGAAATGAGCAAAACATTTGAATAGACATTTCTCAAAAGAAGTCATACAAATGGCAAGCAGGCATAGGAAGAGGTGTTCAACGTCACTGATCATCAGAGAAATGCAAATCAAAACTACAGTGAGATATTATCTTACCCCAGTTAAAATAGCTCTTATCCAAAAGTCAGGCAATAGCAAATGCTGGTGAGGATGTGGAGAAAAGGAAACTCTCATCCACTGTTGGTGGGAATATAAATTAGTAGAACCACTATGAAGAACAGTATGGAGGTTCCTTAAAAAACTAAAAATACAGCTATTGTACTATCTACCAATCCCACTCTTTGGTATATATCCAAAAGAAAGGAAATTGGTACATCAAAGAGATATGTGTACTGCTATGTTTGTTACAGCACTATTCACAATAGCTAAGATTTGGAAGCAACCTAAGTGTCCATCAACAGATGAATGGATAAAGAAAATGTAGTTCTTATACACAATGGAGTACTATTCAGTCATAGAAAATAATGAGTCTATCATTTGCAACAACATAAATGGAACTGGAGGTCATTATATTAAGTAAAATAAGCCAGCCACAGAAAGGCAAACATCACTCAGTGTCATGTATTTGTGGGATCCAAAAATCAAAAGAATTGAAGTCATGGAGATTGAGATTAGAGGGATGGTTACAGAGGCTGGGAAGAGAAGTGGGAGGCAGGGAGTGGGGTAAAGTAGGGAAGCTTAATAGGTACAAAAAAAGTTAGAAATAATGAGTAAGACCTAGTATTTGGTAGCACAACAGGTGACTGTAGTCAATAATAATTTCACTGCACATTTTAAAACTAAAGGAGTAGAACTGGATTGTTTAAAACCCAAAGGATAAGTGCTTGAGGGGATGGATAACCAATTTTCTATGATGTGATTATTATGCATTGCACACCTGTACCAAAATATCTCATGTACCCCATAAATATATACACCAACTATTAATGCATAAAAATTAAAAATTACAAAGAATGCTATTTAGATAACTCTTACTTTATTCCCTGTTTAATGTTCTATGTTAAGCTGAGACAATATTAGGTTTTCATTAAAATTGGCATACTTAGAGCAACTTAGTAGTTCATTAAAAGTTTATTTGCATGCTTTTACCAGTTTTAAGTTACACCCAATATCCATTCATAGGCTTTCAGTTTTAATTCAAGCTGGTAGATATATGTAGACCTCAAAATTATTATAAGTAGAATTTATTATATTATTATCTCAAAATTATAGCCACATACAGATGATAAGCAACAGTTGTTACAATATCAGTGTGAGCACAATTTATACTGATTTAGTAATACACATGTATATTCCTGATACTTGTGATGCTAATCTATGCCAAGCACATTAATAAGGCTTATATCATCAAGAGTTAGAAAACACTGCTAAATTTATTTTCACGATTCTCAGCAGAAAATGAAAATTTATATTGAAGTTCTTCCTTTTTGCTTCCTTTCCTAAATAACATGGTTGAAGATCTATTATGTAACAGAATTTTTTCGAGTATAAGGAAAATATAGAGGGATAAGCCCAACATTAAAGAAATACAGAAAAGAATGTAGAAAATAAAAATGCCATGTGATAAATACTTAGTGTGGAGGACCCAGGAAAGAGTGTCAAGCAAGACTTTCCTGGAAGAAATAACTGATCTTGAAGAGAGAAGAGTTTGTGATGGAAAGAAAAGAAAGATAAGGAACATTAGAGACAATTGCTTTCCAGCTTCTAAAAGCCAAATTGGGAAAAATTAGAATTAAAGATTGTGCTATTCAAAAGAATTTCTCTCCAGTTGCTGCTTTTTTTCTAAGTAGATGGAAACTCAGATACATTTTCTACCTAACCCTTGTATGTGACAGCACGATCTTTTGTGTTTTCAGCCAAAAATTAAGATAATTTCTAATTATTCAAAATGAAAGAAATCAAGGTTAATGTGTAATGGAAGAATAGTCATGCTATGCATCTGGAAAGAGTAAGCAGAAACCCATAGTTTAAGGTGTGTGATTCTTAAAACAAACTTCCAGAGTATCTATGGCTTTTCTCCAAATAAACAGCAAGATTTATGAGGGAAAACCACGAAACCGAATCATTTCCTTCAAATACTCTACCCTTTCTGGAACATTTCCAATCAGATTGGTCGTTTTCCTGCTTAGATTGTCCACACTCCAAACACACAACACTGTGTGTGTGTGTGTGTGTGTGTGTGTGTGTGTGTGTGTGTGTGTGTGTGTATGAATGCAGGGAAATCTTTGCATTGCACTTTTAAGGAGACATAGTCTATAATAAGGACAAAATTTTATGGATACTTTTAGTAACAGGGCAATTAAGAGTTGTATCTTATAACAAACACATGATACAGTGATAAATTTAAAATTATGAATTATAGAAACAAATCAGGAAAGGGCCATGTTGAGGGTTGGTGAGATTTTTTTAAATCAGGGATTTTTCTAGAATTCTGTACCTAGAAAATGAACAGGTAATAATCATGACATTATGAGTAAAAGCATGAATAGCTGATAAAAATCAACCCAGCCAAGGACTTCTATAGTTTTAGGCCAAGTAACTTAAAAATGTAAGGTCACATACTATTTGATTGTGGTGAAATCAGGGAATTTTTTTTCTTGCCATTGGCAAATTAAGCTTGTCATGGCAAGCTAAATGAGAGAGAGAAGAGGGGAAGAGGTGAGCAGATGGGGTTGCACTGGTAACAGCCAGTGATAAGGGGATTAAGTGAAAACAAAAACATGTTAAGAAACAACTGCACCTGCACCCATTAAAGCTTGAAATGGCCAGTGGGCCCGATGCTTGACTCCTTCTAATTTGAAATTTATTTTCCAAGGCGTTATTGGGCATTTCCGCATGCATGCCTCTGTTTTTATTGTCAGTGGAGGTTTCAAGGAAAAATTGCCAAGAGGCATTTTTTAAATGCAGAAAATTTGGTGATTTTACTGTGCCTGTTTTTGTTTACTCACATATTCTAAGTTAACATTTATTTTAGCAACATGGAATCCCCTCGTACCAGTTTCAGTATGTGAGTTGATATGGCATTTTAAAATTTTCATCAGAAGTTAAAATAAAGTAAAATAAAATAAATAAAATAGACACCCACTGCTCTCAAAAGATTTTTCTTTATATTTTCCAAAATGGAAAGTAGGTTTCATCTTTAAAAATATACTCAGGGAAAACAGGTACATAGAATTAGATATCATGTTTGTGAGTCAGTGTGTCTCTCGAATAATTAATTTGTATAATAATAAGATATTACAAAAATAGTAGATAGTACATTAATGCAGAGGAGGTGCTAGTTACCACCTCAGGAATTCTTCTCAGAGGGTGGACTAAACAGGAAGAAGAAAGGCATGTGCAAAGGCAGGATAAAATGAAATAACGGTATCTGTGGGAATTTCCAAATAGTTCACTATTTTAGCAGTATAATTAAGCTAACGGCAGTCAATACATTGCAAAGAGGCACAGTGATTGTGAAGAACAACATATTAGTTATTTATTGTCCCAAATTACCTCAAAATTTAGCAGTTTAAAACAGCAAACATCTATCATCTGACAGTTTCTGTGAGTCAGGACCCTACTTGGGTTACCTTTGTCTCAAGGTCTCTAATGAGATTGTAGTCAAGCCATTGGCAAAGGCTGTAGGCATCTTAAGGCTTGACTGGGAGCGAAGAATCCACAGCTCACTGAAGTGGGACTTTGTTTTGAATGAAACTTTTTTTCTTATCAACTTAGCTGGTAGTCACTGTGCCCAGCAGCCACCAGAGGCCCTAAAAAAAGAGCTCCAGCAAGGGATTCACCTGCATAGGTCTCTTTGGGGAAACCTTGCCTTCATGGGTAGGGGTTTCAAGCATGGCCTCAATGTCACAACCACAATGTGGAAGTGTAAGAGTGTTCTGTGCTTACAGACCCTGGGGGATACACTGCCTGCCCGGAGGTCAGGTCATACACACACACACACACACAGAGAGAGAGAGACAGAGACAGAGAGACAGAGAGAGAGAGACAGAGACAGAGAGACAGAGAGAGAGAGAGAGACCTCCAGAGTGCACAGGCAGGGAAAAAAGAGGAGAAAGCTGTGGAGCAATGCCTCCACTGGGTCCAGGGCATTATGGGTTTAAAGCAAGCAGGCACTCATTCCAGGAGGTCATGATGTGACTGAGAGTTGGTCACTGTAAGTTTTCAGGCAAATGTCTGAATGGTCTATTTGAAGGAAGCAACAAAAAAGCAAAGAGTCCAGCCTACTTAGAGAGACACCTCTAAGTTTTTATTTCTGGCCACCAGCTGGAGACATCCAGGTGGGGTATAGTTTTGGAAACTGTATCAAGGTAAACTTAAATTTAAAAATAGATGCTGGGCCGAGTGTGGTGGCTCATGCCTATAATCCCAGCACTTTGGGAGGCCTAGGCAGGTGGATCACAAGATCAGGAGACCGAGACCATCCTGGCTAACACAGTGAAACCCTGTCTCTACTAAAAATACAAAAAATTAGCTGGGCATGGTGGCAGGTGCCTGTAGTCACAGCTACTTGGGAGGCTGAGGCAGGAGAATGGCATGAACCCGAGAGGCGGAGCTTGTAGTGAGCCAAGATCACACCACTGCTCTCCAGCCTGGGCGACAGAGCAAGAAAAAAAAAAAAAAAAAAAAAAAAAGATGCTGAAGCATCATAAAATTGTAAGCACTCACCACAAGCTGTTCCAAAGGCTGCTCATAACATGGCAGTATGCTTCTCTCAGGGTGAGTGACTTAAGAGTGCCCAAGAAGGAAGCCACAGTCTTTTCATAATGTAATCTCAAGAGTGACATACCATTATTTCTCCCATAATCTATTTGTTAGAAGTGAGTCACACAGTCCAGCCTGCTCCAGGGAACAGGATGACCTAAGTGCATGAATAGTAGGAGGTGTGGATCATTGAGAGCCATCTTAGAGGCTGCCTATCACAAACACCTGTGAATTTGTTTTCAGGCATGGGTTAAGGTAGCACTGTTGAGGGTGTGGAATTAGCAACCCAAAGAGTGTGGAGCTGGCAATTGTGTAAGTCAAAGCTTGCACACAGAACCTTAACTACTGCTCTGCCTAAGAGAGCAAACTGGTGGCTTCAATTGTGTGGATGACTAGAAAATGTATAAAGGCTTCTTGAACACACCCAGAGTGACAGATACATACTTAGAGTAGAAATGCAAGATGCATCTACATTTTATTTTTTTGTAAACTCAACTTCACAGGGGAAATGGAAAAAAGAAAAAAGAAAGAAGTGGATCTCTTTTTGTTGTTTGCAGGTTGTGGGGAGCGTTTACGTATTGCATCTTGTAAAAACTGATGATATCACTGGTGCAAAGGGCAAAGCGAGGTATTAGAGAGATAGGCACGAACCAGTGAAGATAGGCTTCCTCTCTCACACTAAGGAGCTCTGAAGAGGTCATGACATAGAGACCACATTGACAGCAATGGAGAAAGAGACTGGGTTGGATAGCGTGTGATTAGGATAACTGTCTTATCAAGTCCTCAATTTTGGGACTAATGCAGGAACTAAGACAGAGGCAGGAAAGACAGTGAGAAAATATAATTCAAATATTTTTTAAAAGCAAAATGCATGGGACATGGTGATTGATTAAACATAAAGTGTGTGGAAGGAAAGATGGGTGAGGTTAGTTTCCAGGCTTCTGGATTAGATATTAAGATTATTTTGGGAATATAGAAGAAAACATAAGCTCCAAATAAAGGAGCTTAGAAATAAATAAAAAGAAATTGTGGTCCTGAATAGTTTCATACTGTCAAAAAGAAAAAGAAAAAAGAAAAAAGAAAAAAAAAGAATTAAATATAAATTATGCTACAGGGAAAAGTATTTTTTTTAAAAAATGAAAATATAATTCACAATAACATTCTCCAGTCTACTGTTTTTTTGTTGTTGTTTCACAGTAGTTTTTAGTGTAGTATTTCTCTGTCTTTAGAAAATACGAGAAGTGTTAAACCAAACTTTTATGGATATGGAAGTTAAGAAAACAGCTCTAAAATTATTTTTTTTAAATAATATTCTATAAATTTTGAAACATAAGGGAATAGAAAAAGGATATTGTGCAACAAATCATATTAGTTGATAACTTACTGAGCTTCAACAACGGAAATACTGAGGATCATTTCCTTTCCAACCCCATTGGAAAACATTTTGTTATTAATTTTGAAATTGCAGTGTTTCACAGGAAAAACCCTGACATCTATAGAAATTATGTTTTTGTTATTCATTTAATGCATAGCTGAAATGAGATATTCTTTACAAAACAAATAATTTGGAATCTCAATTTTAATTTATATAATAATATATTTGTCAACATCCTACTTTAAGATATTGATATTACTATTACTTCATAATAGTATGAATAATTTCCTAATATATATTACCAAATAGTTCAGATTTGTTCTCTAGACTCTTTCCTGGAAAATATTTTGCTTGTCACTGGACAGAAATCTCTGTCCCAAACGTAATGACGGAATATATTTGAGCAACATCCTGAAATGAGAACCTTAATAATAATAACAATAATAATTAGCTATGAAAACAAAAGTTAATAGATATCATTTATTTAATTCTTACAAGTAAATGACAGTATTTTATGCTTTAAATGTGCATTACGTTACTTCTTAACATTCCTAGGTAGTATAATTATCAGCCTTCTTTTAAAAATAAGGAACCCAAGGGCGATGGCACCACAAGCCAGTTAGTGGTGGAATCATGATTTGAATTCAGCTAGTCTGGCTCAAGAGTTAATTTCTCGTGACCACTCTTGTATGGTTTTCATACATTTGCTGCCTTAAAGCCAATAAAACATGATTTTAGCATGTAAATCAATACAATTTATATTCTATACTCTTTACATTTTTGAAAGAGTAAAGCAAGGTACAGACTAGTTAAATAACTTTATGAAGGTATTCTAGCTTTTTAAGAGTATTATAATAGTAACATTGTAATATTACTATTATACAAATAGTAAAGTAAAGTAGTAAGTAAAATATTCCAGAAGGAAAAGAGGAACATATAGATACCTTCACTAAATGGCCTGGAATTCTGGGCTATGTCATATTTCACTAGTGAGCTGAAATTAAATATTTTTTCTAGAAAAGATACATAGACGTTCTTTCACATTGAAAGGAAATATTTTTCCTAAAACATTTAAATGTTATCTTGGAACATATAGGACATTGCCCTGACTCCTGCTGATCTATTTTCTTTTATTTATTTTTCACTTTATTTTTGCTGGAATGCTGGGGGTGGAGTAGGGTGTGGAAAGAGGAAATCTTTAAGAAGATTTTTTTCTGAACTAAATTAGTGAACTAAAAGAAAAACATTAATCATGGAAAGTATTCCTAGATGAGAAAATACCAATTGATAAACACATACCTGTATCCAACTGATTATATAATATCTCATGGGTGTTGTGGTAATACTGTAAAAACATGATTTGTATCTTTGAAATATCAGATATAATTTAAATCAATTTCAAGCCAACTACTTTATTCCACCACTGGTGAGTAAAACAGTCAGTCCCCACAATGTTTAAGTTAGTGAAGAAATGGAAAATCGGGGAAATAACATACATTAGTGTTGATTTGCTCTGCATGTGAAATGCCAAAAGCATTACAAAGACAGATAGCTCACAACACATTTCAGCACCAGTGAAGTACGGAAAAAAAAAGTTCATCTCTTCTTGATACAGTTTGTTTTCCTTTCCTTTCCATTATTAAGCATTATTTGATGGTTATTCATTCTAATTTGATCACAGGTTGTAAAAATATATTTGTTTTACTTTTAATTTAAGTAAATTTAAATAAGTATAAGTATAAAATGAATTTACTTGGAGGCTTTTAAAGAGATATCTTTTTCTTTCTTTTAACAGGTTAAATTTAACAAATATCAATGACCACTTAATAGGGCAATTTTTTTAAAAAAGGCAAAACCCACAAAACTCACATACTTGAAAATTATAGGCATCTTTAATATATAAATTGTAATGTTATTATTCTAATTGTGCCATAAAGTTTAAGCTTCTGGTCAAATATGACAGCTTGAACACACTCATTTACCTCTACTCTTTCTGGAAAGTCTAACAAAATACCAGTAGAGGAATAAAGATGGTATAAACTCATAAGGGCAATGAGAACAAGGGAAGAAGTGAGTGAAGAGGAAAGAAATCCACAAAACTGTGGAAGATATAAAACAGATTGTTGACCATGACCACTAATTAATAGAGCAGAAAAAAAAAAAATGAAGTCCAAACGTCCTTTACAGAGGTGAAAGAAAATTAGAAGCACCGGGTGCATGTAGTTGCCAGTGAGGGGGGCTGATATCAGAATTATTTGAAAATCTGTAGGAGGAACAGTTGGAACTGGCTTTCATCCCCTCCTCAGCTTTGGTACACAGGAAAGTGTCCTCTACCACTACAAAAGTGTAATGAAGTCAAAGCACACAGTCCCTGGAACTCAAATATCAGTCAAGCATGAGGATCAGACGCCATTTGAAAAATACGACCATAAAGGGAAAATCTACAAACTGGAAGGTCTGAATTAGAAGACCCCAGCACCTTTTTCTACTAGCTTCCAGACTAGCAATGAGATTTGTACCTGCGCCATTTTTATACCTAATATGGATAGAATAGAGTAGTCCTTGTTGGCGAAACTGACCTGTGAAGAGAAAGAATCTGACTTTTCCAGGGGTAGTTGCCTAAGTAATTACATGCTTCTCCACTCAATTCCCCCATGGTGAGATCCACCTTTGGATAAAGTCACACAGGGTTAGAGACCTCCAATTAGCTTTTCAGAACTTTCTGTTAAAAACAATCAAGTATCTCCAGACATTTGAAGGAAGTATCTAACCTGAAACAAAGATGATAAAAAAGCCAAGAAGAGAAAATGATACATAGGAAATGTAATCAATGAAGAAAAAAATAGAAATTTTACATATCTCTCCATAGATATATAAAATTAATATCCTCAAAGTATTAAGAGAAAGTCATTCATCTAGAATATAAGAAAGCAGGCCGGGTGTGGTGCCTCTTGCCTGTAATCTCAGCAGTTTGGGAGGCCGAGGTGGATGGATTACTTGAGTTCAGGAGTTTGAGACCAGCCTGGCCAACATGGTGAAACTCCATCTCTACTAAAAATACAAAAAACTAAAATAAAAAATTGGCCAGGCA
This sequence comes from Colobus angolensis palliatus, assembly GCF_000951035.1. Taxonomy (NCBI): domain Eukaryota; kingdom Metazoa; phylum Chordata; class Mammalia; order Primates; family Cercopithecidae; genus Colobus; species Colobus angolensis. The sequence continues at coordinate 2,675,839 of NW_012115156.1, read as the reverse complement.
TGGTGGTGCATGCCTGTAGTCTCAGCTACTCGGGAGGCTGAGGCAGGACAATCGCTTGAACCTGGGAGGCAGAGGTTGCAGTGAGCTGAGATCACACCACTCTCCAATCTGGGCAACAGAGCAAGACTGTCAAAAAAAAAAAAAAAAAAAAACAAGAAAGAAAAAGAAAAAAAAAAAGAAGAAGAAAGCAACATTCAGAGAACAAGGAGAAACTTACTAAAAATAATAGAAGAAATATTCAATAGGAAATATTCAGAAAGTTATTGGAGGTGGTAGTGTATCAAGGGTGGGCAATGGAAGTGACTTTCTGAGGGTGCAGGAAATAAGGGGATATACATTGTGCGTAGAAAATTAAATAATTATAAAATCAACTAAAAAGCCTGCTTTTTATTGTTATTGTGAGCCATCAATTCCAAAAATATGTCAGTGACAAACAGTCTTCCCTATAAAAAGCTTTAGTTCATTTAACTCTAAAGAGAGGCTACAGTTGCTTTGAGTTTTAATAATGTATACACAAGCTCCAAATTAGTGCATTTAAAAAATTATTCATTTTTTATTACCTCTAATAAACATTGAATTTTATATGGAAGTTAATTGGAAGAAATCCCAATTGCCCAGTTTGCTTCTGACACATGTCACTCTGCTACATTCATTCATTTTAAGTATAAACTCAAGTTCTGCTTTTTCTTTTAACATTATTTCCCCCACCCCAAATTCATAATTAAATCCAGAAATATTTTGAAAGTTTTACCAAATATAATACAAATTTATAGTGAAACTTGTAATGAATATATTTTACTGACATTTCTAACTGTCATATTCAAAATAGAAACAGCAGCTTTGGAAAGCAGTCTGGCAGTTACTCAAGAGGTTCAACTTTAAATAGGTAGACTATATGGCATATGGATTAAATCTCAATAAAGCTGTTATACAGATTTGAAAAACAACAAAAAATTACAGAAATTTTATGTACTGTGCACACAGAAAATGTAAAATGTGTTCTAACTTCTATTTGTCATAAACAGTAATAAAACAATGAGATTCAGTAAAAAAAAAAAAAAAAAAAAAAGAAAGCTACAGAGTTGGATCCAAGGAAACAAAGACAAGGACAGTATATTTTCTGGAATTTGTTGTGAAGTACAACTTTCATGTTTTAATTATTTCCCTTATTGTTTATCTTGCATAATTTTTCTTCCTGTCTCCATTATTCCTGGTTAAATTGGCTGTTTATTTGATTAAATTTTTTATAACAAAATGATTTTGAATTATTAATTAGGTGGACTATGTTTCTATTGTCTACCTCACTAATCTTTACTTTTACATTTTATACTTCCTCTCTTTTTTATCTAGTTTTTTTTTTGGTATAGATATTTAATTAATTTATTCATTTTATTTTTATAATGTAGCAGGTACAATTGACATACAATAAAATTCACACATATTTAAAGTGTGTAGCTTAAATTCTACCCATAAAATTATCACAATAAAGATAATAAATATATCAATTACCCTAAGAGTTACCTTGTTCTCATTTCTCTCTTTGTAATGTATCTTCTCCTCACCTCTTCACAACCCCGTATCCTGAGACAACTACAGATCTAGTCTCTTTAACTATAGATTAGTTTACATGTTTTAGAATTTTATATTATTGAAATAATCTGTCAACTCATTTATCTGGTTTCTTTTACTCAGCATTTGCGATTCATCCATGTTGTAACATGTATCAGCAGTTCATTTATTATTTGCTACATAGTATTTTACTGCTTTTTTATCCTTTAGCCTATTGATGTACATTTGTATTTTTCCCAGTTTGGGGCTATTGCAAATAATGCTCCAATAATCGTTTATGTACAAATCATTGCATGAGCATATATTTTTATTTCTTGTGTGTAACTAGGGACAGAATGTCCAGGTAATATGGTAGGTGTACATTTAACCTTTTAAGAAACTATCAAAAAGTTCACCTCAGTGATGGTACCATTTTACATTCCCATTAGCAGTATATGAGAGTTTCAGGTCTTCCACATCCTTGCCAACAGTTGGTATGGTCACATTTGTTTATTTTAGACATTTTAATAGAAATGTAGTAGTATCGCATTGCGGTTTTAATTTGCACTTCTCTAAAGACTAGTCATGTTGAGTATCTTTTCAAGTGTTCATTTGCCATCCATCTATCTTCCTTGGTAAAGTGTCTGTTCAAATCTGTTCTACTTTTATTATTGAATTTTGTTTTCTAATCATTAAGTTTTGAGAGTTTTAAAAGTATTTAAAAAGATATATGCTTTGAAAGTATTTTTTTCCTAGCCTGTGGCTTGCCTTTTCATTCTACTAAGAGTATCTTTTGAAGAATAGCCATCCTTAATTTTAATAAAGTCCAATTTATCAGGTTTTCTTTTATGGATTATTTTCTCATTTTCTTTCTTTTCTTTTTTTTCTTTTTGGGATGGAGTTTCACTCTTGCTGCCCAGGCTAGAGTGCAATGGCATGATCTCAGCTCACTGGAACCTCCACCTCCTGGGTTCAAGCAATTCTCTTGCCTCAACCTTCCAAGTAGCTGGGATTACAGTCACACACCACCACATCCAACTAATTTTGTGTTTTTTGTAGAGATGGTGTTTCACCATGTTGGTCAGGCCGGTCTTGAACTCCTGACCTCAGGTGATCCGCCCACCTCAGCCTCCCAAAGTGCTGGGATTACAGGCATGAGCCACTGCACCTGGCTGGACTATTTTCTAGGTATGGTAAAATTATTTTTGCTTTAAACAGGACATTATATGTTATAGATATTTCAATAATTTTAAAAATTCTTTCTGTTTACCAATGAGGTTACCATTTCTGATATTCTTCGTTTCTTTGTTTAGATTTGGATTCTATCTGGTATAATTTACCTTTTGCTTGAGTGACATCTTTAACAGGTTTTATAGTGCAGGTATGCTGAAGTACTTTAACTTTCGTATGTTTGATAAAATCTTTATTTTGTCTTTTTTCTTGAAAGACAATTTTATTGGGTAAAGAATTCTAGGTTGACAGTTTTTTTCCTTTTGGTCTTTAAAGATGTTGCTCCACAGTTTTCTAACTTGCATAATTTCCTACCAAAATTTGCCTTAATCTTGTTTCTTTCTATATAATGTATTTTCCCTTCCCTTTCCTATTTCTCTTAAAATTTTCTATTTTTCACTAGTTTCAAGTAAATTTGATGTTGATGTGAGTTATTGGCTGAATTGAGTTCCCCCAAAAATTCATATGTTGAAGTCCTAACCTTTGGTACTTCAAAAATATGATTGTATTTGGAGATAGAGTACTTAATGAGGTAATTAGATTAAAATGAGGTCATTAGGTTGGGCCCTGATCTAACATAACTGGTGCCCTTATAAGATGAGGAAATGAGGACACACAAAGCTACAGAGGGAAGATGATGTTAACACACGGGATACAAGTCAAAGAGAGAAGCCTCAAAATCAACCAGCTACCAGCTTAATCTCAGACATGTAGCTTTCCAAAATCATGAGAAAATAAATTTCTTTTTTTCAGCCATGCAGTCTGTGGCATTTTGTTATGACACCACTAGAAAATGAATACAATATTCCTTGATATACTTTTATTTGTGTTTCTAACATTTGGCATTTATTGAGCTTCTTGGATTTCCATCACATTTGAAAATTTTCAGCCATTATTTCTTCTTTTAATCTCCTGGCTTTCCTTTCTGGATTCAAATGATATGTATATTAGGTTGCTTGAAGTTATCTCCTAGCTTACTGATACTGTATATATTTTCTTTATTCTTTTATCTCTGTGTTTAATTTTTGAAGATTTAACTGTTAATTCTTGAATAATCATTTTTCTTTAATGTTTACCTGACTATTAGCCACATCCAGTGTATTTTTCATCTCTAACATTGTAGTTTCTATCTCTAGAATTTCAGTTTGGGTCATTTAAAAAATACCTTCCAATTCTTTACTTGCCACATTTAGACTTTCATCTAAGTTTTTGAATATGGAATATAGGTATAAAAACTATTTTAATATCATGAACCATTAATTCTCCCATCTTTATCAATTTTCTGTAGGTTCCATTTGGTTGATTTTTCTCCTCATTCAATAGAATTTATTATGGGTACCATTTTCCTATTTCTCTGTATTCCCAACAACTTCTAATATTTGTGAATTTTGTATTTCTGGCACTTAATCTTTTATTCCTTTAAATATCCTTGAGAGCTTTATTCTTGGACATGGTAAGATTAATTATAATTAATCCTACCTTAAAAGGATATGGTTAAGATTACTTATAATGAATCCTACCTTAAAAGTAAGGCCACTTAGACCATTCAGGTCTTACTTTTAAGGATTTTTTAGGTGGGGCTAGAGCAACATTTAGTCTAGAGTTAATTTTCTCCACTGCTGAGGCAAAACCCCTCTGAGTACTGTAATGTTCTGTGAACTACGAGATTTTCCACTCTAGTAGGTGACCCTGTGTTGACGTTAACAATTATTCTGTCTCCTTCTTTCAGATAATTCATTCTCCCCTGCTCCAGGTAAGTTGTTCACATGTATCACTGACACTCAGTTCAGTTCTTGAGTGGGGGAGGGGGTTCCTCTTCAGATCCCTGCTGCTTTTTCTCTGTCATGTTCCCTATTTTCAAGTGTACTTCTCAGTGACCATAGATGCCTTGACTTTCCTATACTGAAAGTTCCACCTTCTCAACGCAAGGAGACTTCAGGGCTCTCCCTGGTTTCCTCCATCCTGACTGCATCCTAGAGACATTATCCAGGCAATAATCTGGGCCAATCACAGGGCTTATTTTATTTGTTTCCCATCTCTCAGGGACCAGTGTCCTTTGTTTTCTGACACTGAATGTCACAACAGTTATTTTACCCAGTTCATTATTTTTTATGAAGACATGGAGTTTTACAAGGGGCTTACATACAGAGGAGATAGTTCAGTGGCTGTGGGCTGGACAGGAGAAGTGCCTTACATAGAGAAATGGTACAGTGATGGTGGGCTGGACAAGACATCTCACAAACAGTCCAGCAGTGGCAGGGTGGACAACACACGGGTGGCCTTACCTACACTGCAGTGGTGGTGTGCTGGACAAAACTACATGGCTGAGTAATGGCAGCCTAGGCAGGAAAACGGCAACTGCTTACAAAGAGCATGCAGTTTATATAGCATTTTCTTTCTTTTTCAAAAATGGAAAATATTTTAATTTAATAAAATTAAAACACAACATATCAGAATTTATGGGATGTAGCTAATGTAGAAATGTCAAGGATGTGGAACTCACATACATTGCAAATAAGAATACAAATGGTACAGTCATTTTGGAAAACAGTTTGGTAGTTTCCTACAAAGTTAAGCATAGAATTACCATTAAGAGAAACAAAAATGTCAACATAGAATAACACACGTGAGTTTATCTTGAAAAATGTTGTCACTGAGATTATTTTACTTAAACTATTATTGTAGGTTCAGGGGTACATGTACAAGTTTGCTATATAGGTTAACTCATGTCATGGGGTTTTTTTTGTACAGATTATTTCATCACCCAGGTACTAAGCTTAGTATCTGATAGTATTTTTTCTGATTCTTTCCCTTCCACCCTCCACCCTCAAGTAGGTCCAAATGTCTGTTGTTTCCTCCTATTTGTCCATGTGTTCTCATCATTTAGCTCCCACTTATAAGTAAGAACATGTGATATTTGGTTTTCTGTTCCTGCATTAGTTTACTAAGAATAATGGCCCCCAAGCTTCATCCATGTTCCTGCAAAGCACATGATCTTGTTCTTTCTTAGGGCTGCATGGTATTCCATGGTGTATATGTACCACATTTTCTTAACCCAATATGTCATCAATGGACATTCAAAGCACATTAGTGCTTTGAACTTTCCTTAAATTAGTGTTTAAATATATGTCATTGGTCCTAAAATGTAGTATTTTTATTATCATTTGTCCTTTAATCCTCTAATTTTAGTTTGTTTTTCCCTTTTCACCTGAGAGTTAACAAGTTTTTTTAAATTTTTAATTTACAGGTGAAAGGACTTTTTAAAAATTTGATCAGTAATTCCCAAGTGTATTGTTTTGTGATTGAAGACTTGTCATAACACTTTATGAAATTACTGATGCTTTATTTGTGACCTAATGTATTATCAGCCTTTTAAATTGTAATATATTTTTAGGTTTTATTTTTATATTTGTCTTCACTTCCAATGTTTTAAATATCTTCTCTCTACTTTTATTAAACTCTCTAAACTTCCACTACTATTATCTACTCTTGACAATCGTTCCAAAATAGTATACAGAGACACAATTCCCATATGTTTGCACTGATGAAAATAATAGTGATAAGCACATTGCTTATCAAAGAGATCCTTTCTTCTACTTCTGTAGTCTCTTCAATTCACCAAAAATATATTGAATATAATTAGATACCAAAGATACCAGGTCAAAGACCTGGTCCTTGACTCAGAAGGAACTTGGTACTCTCCCATGCTTTTCTTTCGCTGAGTTTTGCTAGAATCTTCCATGATTTTGTATACATATTTTTTTTAAGTACAGTGTTCTAAAGACTTACTATTGCCATATTGTATTACTCAAAATTTCTGTACAGCCTACTCAGAAAACTATACTGATGATCCCTAATAACAAGAATGTGTATCATCTTCATCTTTCCCTGTCCTTTCCTACCTTTCTCTGAGCCACAAAGACTGTGGCTTCAAACAGTTAGTAGAACATTACTAGTACTAATTATAAAACTATAGGAGAAGAGAGAGAAAAATAATAGATACCAGAAAGTTAACATACATCATAATTATAAAACTAAAAATGATTGTAAAATTACAGTCACTAATAATGAAAACATCTTTGTGAAATGGGGATTGTCAAATGTTTCAACCAGCACACGTCTGTATATTTAATATTTTATAAAAGTGTAACTTTACAATTAAGATGATAAAATGAGAATTAGACTAATTTTCCTGCCTTTTTTACTTATACAAAACGGTGATAAAAATGTCAACCTTGTTCGGTTGTTGATAAAATTAGAACTAATGAATGCAAAACATTCTTGACACATAGTAGGTACTGGATATACAGTTGTTCTTGTTTTCACAATTATTAATTCGTTCTTATATAAAAAGACATTTGTAATTTTTTGAAACAATGATCCTGAGACATAAATAACTTAAAGGCCTGTCTGGCATATATTTTGGGAGAATTCAGAACTTGAGATGTTTTTTCTACCAGTAGTTGGAAAAAAGACTAGTAGTCATATGTGATTTCTGCTGACCTGAGTTTATTTCCAGTAACAGCAGTCACAACAAAGCTTTCAAATATGACTTTGTATATCTCAAATGTCATGGGAGAAGCTGGAACTATACAAGAGAAAATTATTGCCAGACGTTCTGGTTCTCTTCTCTTATTTGAAAACAGCCAAACTCAACTCATCCTTCAGTTTTCTGCTTACACATGCTCACTTACAAAGGGAGACCATCCCTTTTAGGGTAGGCCAGATACTCCTCTAAGTGGTCCTATGCCACCACCGCAGTTTACCCTATCATAGTATTCATCACATTTTTTTCATAGTTATTGTGTGGTTATATTTCTTCCTGACATATTGAACTTCATAAAAAAGGAAAAACATATCTGTCATATTCATTGGTCTAGCTCCAGCACTGAGCAGAATGTTTTATGCAACACTGGTTATTTCATAAATATTAAATAAATGAATGGGTAAACGAATACATTTCCCAATAGTTGTGCAGGTTTAAATTTAGGGCCAGAGACAGCTGATGTCTGAAGTAGACACCAGAAAATTAGAAAACACATTGCTTCAAAAGTTTTCAATAGGTTGCAGTTCCTGGGCAACTTCTCTATCACTGACAATCACCAGAGACCATCAGAGATCATCTGAATTGGCACTGCTTTGGAACCAGCTAGGACTCCCTAATCCATAGCTATACATTTTGTATGTGCACATTCAGATTCAACTAAACTGGTTTGTAAAGAAGTACCTATGTACCATGATAAAAGCCAGGTGCTTTATCATGTAATTTCACTCAGTGGTACAAACGTCAATGGAGCAGGATGCTCATTTGCATTATAAATAAAGAAGTAGGCTACAAAGTATATCACAGCTAGAGCCAAATCATCTTGCTTGTTAATGGAAGAACAAGGATGCATACAAATGTAATGTAAGCTTGCACATTGGGAGTGAATATTTTGAGGCAAGGCACAATTTGATTGTGTGTGTTTTTCCATGGGTGTATCATGTGTCATCAATGAACTCAATTGAAGCCCAAATTGATCCGTCTTATAGAATATATTAGGATATATCTTATAGAATATACTATCATATATATAGAATATATCAATGCTATCCTTATTGACATTCACTTGCTGTCAGGCAATAGATTATGTATTTTTCTCATCTGCAAAGTGAAAATATACTACGTGCCTTGTTTCTCTCATGGGGTCTTGGGAAGAGCAAGCAAGATATCCACATGGAAGTCACACTGCAGTAATAAAACACTTCAAAATTTAAAAAGATTGTTAACACAGTTATCCCTATTTTCTTTCCCTGTACTTATTTTACTGAGCAAGCTTTGCTTTCTTCTTTATTTGTGGGTTTATAGCTTTTAGGTAACTACTCCTGAATTCTTTCAATTCTATCAACCTTATCCTAGTACGCTTTAAGGATTTTTTTCAGATTTAGGCATATTGAAAATCAAATTGGATTCCCAGAAAAAATAACACTTGCTTACACTGAAAGTTTGCTTTTCCATGGTTACCATTAAAACGAAGGCAAATTCAAGAAGGTTTGATGAAAACAATATTGGACTTGACTTTTGAACGCTGCCCTACATTTATCAGCATTGCAGTCCTTAATTTGAAACTTCCATCTATAAAATGGTGGTGATAATTGCGAGCTGTCTTAAAAATCGTCAAATTCCATCAAATGGCCAATAGCACAAAAGACTTTGTGCTTCACTCATATAGTCAATATTTAAGAGAAAATGCATTTAAAAGAAAAATGTAGATTTTATATATTTAAATCAGTTTTTATTTGTTTTTTGAATATAATTTTTTATTTCTAAAAAGCACATACCATAATGTTAACTAAATTGATGAGAAACTGAATATATTTCTTTGATAACACAAAGTGTAGACCCATTTTGGTCTTTCAGAAGTGCAAAATTTATGACAACCCTCAGGAAATTAAAACGTTTGCTATTACCACATCAGAAACAAGAAAAAAATGTCTGCCATCACAAAACAAAACAAAGCTTTTTGTGGAAAGTATTGCTTGATCTGTTATTATCAGCAGCAAAATAGACCTAAGCATTGCCAGAATTTATAGGGAAATCAACATGTCTGAGGTAAGCCAACTTGTCCTTTTTCCCCCTCTCTTAAACAAGGTTGGGTTATATGGAGGCAGCAAAAGGCTTTGTGTTTCTTTACTAGGTTCCACCCAAATCACATAGCCAAATTTCAGAATCATTGTGTTTATATAGTGAACTTCAAACACCTATTTCCTAATTTGGATTGATCAGAACATCTTCAAAACATCTGCCCAACTTGGTACTCTGCCCAGGAAGTCTAATAACTTTTGAGAAGAGAAACAAAGATTTATTGGGTAAGACAGGGAACTACCTGGAAGATTATGAGGTTTTAGTAAGACTATCGGTACTCCTAAACTTGCCAACAGTCAGCCCTGTGGAATGCAGTAAGAACCATAGGTAGCTTTAACATAAACTCTTTGATTAAATGCAATTATAAGAAATTGTCATGTGTCAGAATTGATTTTTTTTTTCCTGGAATAACATACAAAATAGTCAATGTCGGAAGTATGATTAGTAGATTTCCAAAACTGGCTCAATTTTCCTGCATGGTATGGTCTGGAAGTAATGAGAAATTCTGCTTTCTGCTTTCTTAAAACTCCATCTCTTTTCCAAGTTCTGGGATGCTTACAATTTTTCTTTCTGAACAACTTTTGTAGTTTCTAAAGGGAAAGAGCACATAGCAAGGTATGGGTATAATGAAAAAAACAAAAAAACAAAAAAATTAAATTACTGCCAATGTTAAAGGAGAGTGTTTTCCTTGATGAATTCAACATGACTCCAGGTCTATTCTCAATGTTTCAAGACTTAGAAATTTGATTTGTTGGCATTCTGGAAGTGGATTTTTGTCTCAGGAACTGACTCCCATTAACCAAAGTTCATGGAGCTATAATGGATAAAAACAGATAATATTTTAAGGATTAGCACTGAGAACTGTAACTGTTCATGCATTTGGGTACTTCATCCTTTACCCAGAGCGTTTTCTCCAGGCAATCTAACCACAATGCAAGTCAAAGTATAATCAGAAGTTGAATAGGACTATTTATTGTATGATTTCAATGTTTAAATTCATCATCTCATATGACTGTTTAAAAATTAGCATTAGTCCTTTCACAAAGCATCCCTTCCCAGGTATTATGGAAGCTTCTCTCTCTTTTCCTCTGTACTCTCTATAGCTCACACTTCATATAAAAATGTCCTCTAAGAGGAGTATCTATAGAGTCACTAACAAACATTGCTTTCCAAATCAGTTCCTCAAATAACTCTTCCCTTAAGGAGCAAGACAGCATTTAATCACAGATGGTCACAAGGATAAAGTTCAACAAGGAATAAAGGTGAAGAAGCAAGAAGTGCTGAAGATATATATATATATATTTTCTACTGTCTCATAAGTTTAATAGGGGCTGCTCTGCAGCCAGCTTCTACTTGGGTATCAGCAATCACCTTCCTGGAGTTTGAATATTCATTAAAATGACTATAAACTAGAAAGTTAAATGTCTCTATGAACCAAATGCAAAAGCACCCACAAAGTGCATCTACTTTGATTCTTTTAGAAGGGACTTTTTTCAATCATTATTCTGAAGGCCATGACTTTATTATTGTATGTAAATTTAAAGTTACAAATTAAATAAGTTTAGTTGCATAGCATAGTAAATAAGGCCATAGCTCTAAAGAAGATCTGGCTTTGAGTCTTACCTCACTCACTGCTTAGTTGTGTGACTTTCTCTAAACATGGGAATAATAAAAGCACCTAACTCACAATGTTGTAGTAAGGGTTGCACTGGAGCATGTAAAGTGCTTGGCAGAATGCCTGCCGTGTAATAAGTGCTCCATAAATTCTAGTGGCTACTGATGTTGCCACTGATATTACTGTTGTTGCTATTGGTGATTCCTCTGTGAGATTCTTCTAATAGCCTCCCACACTATAGAAAGCAATTTATTTTCTATGGAATATGATGGAATAAGAACAGTTTAGGTCAGACCATTGTTATCTACTGCCTGGCCTCTTAAAGTTTGATAGTTCTCAAAACTGCACATAGCAGCCTCTTACAAATCTGGATGTGCAGATCTTCAATGGCCTCCTACAGGGGTTCAATTGGATTAATAGAGTCCACCTTTGGCCTACTCTACAGCTTCCTCTCTTTCCCTTTCCTCTTTGTGCTTTATGATCCACTAACACTAACCTCCTGAGAGGGATTCCTGTGCTATCTCTCTCCTAGATACTTTTGCTTCTGCTTCTCTACTCTGTTGAAATGCCCTCTCATTTCCAGTCTACTAGGTTAACTCCTACATACCGTTGAATGGTTAGTTCTTACACCATCTCTTGGCCTCTTAACCCAAAGATCGGCTCACCACTGTTCCCAGCACCCAGCACACTGCTTGGCATACTGCATGCTCTCAAAAAACGAATGAATGAAAGGACAGCTCTTTGACAGGGTACTAATAGGGCACTCCACTAAGAGAGATGAGGAAATGGAGACACAAAGAAGTCTCCATTTGCAGGTTTGAAGCAAAATATTGGTCAGATTATGAAAAACAGTCTTCAGATATATAAATATGGGAACTTACGGTACAATTTTTGTGAAATTTAAAAGTCAACAGATCGTTTTATGGCATACCATGCACTGATTAGTTCAATTAATCCAGTTATTATGGAAGGGAAGAGCATACGAATTCATTTCTGCAAGTGTTTTTTTTTTCAAAGGCTTTAGACACATTATCATATATTGAGTTGTAAGAGTTTACTCATCTTAGTAAAGAAAATAATTAAAAATTCTTAATTATGGATTATACAATTAGTCACCATTGTTGACCTACACAATTAATTTGCTCAAGTCAAAACAAGATTTTTCATTCAGCCAGCACTACAAGCTCAAGCTAGTAGCTAAGAAATTAAGCCAATTTGCCATTGTTAGTCTTTATCTTGCTTTATGTTATCACATACAACTTGGATTCTGAAATTAGTACGTATCTGAAGTTTTTGTTGAAACTTGAGGTAAAATGAAGCTAATCTGCTTTATCCCAGGTGTATTGGCTTAGTAATATTAATAGTAACACTTCTTTTTCTCCGTGTGCTAACCAATTGTAATTCAGATGGTACTTAAGGAGCAGATGCTGAGAAGGAATGGTTCTGAGGAGAGGATGGCTGTTGGACAGTAACCAAATGCCTTAAATACATAATGCAGCATGTTGTTAGTGACTCGCACCATTAGCCTTCAAGAAGTTTACCTCATAACCATGGCCTCAGCATGTGTAAACCCACCAGATGCTTAGCTTAATTACGCTTTTGAGATATGTGCACTTGGCAGTACATCATGAGATAGGTAAGTATTGCCTCCTAGCAGCTAACATTAGAAATTAAGCAGGCAGGAGACTCCATTTTAGAAATGCAAGCAAAGGATGCAATTTTAAACACTGAGATAACTCCAGCTGCACATTTCGATCTGTTGTAAAAGAGCAGAATCAATTCATAGAACTTGTATTCCACAATGTTTGGGTGAAGTGTCTCTTAATCATACCTGGAGGGCCTAATCTTGAAGTTGCCTCATTTGATGAAAGGAAGCAACTCATTTCTCCAGCATAATTAGAAAATATGACACTCTGGATGAGAACATCTCCAGATAGCAAAATATTTTTTAAAGTAGCAGTAGTAAAAAATAGCATAACAAAGCATGGTGTAGTGGAAAGAATGTCAGTCTTGGTTCCAGTTAGGTGGGAGCTAGGACCCTGGCCCTGCTACTCACAAGCTATGTACCCTAAGGCAAGTCACTCCACATCCCTCAGCCCGTTTCCTCATCCGTAAAGTAAATATAATGTTATCTACCTGTTGGGTCCACGACTATAGCAGTTGTCACGCCTAGGTACAGGTTCCAGCCCATACTGAGGTCCGAGGGGAGTGGGTGGATAAGCAGATAGCTGAAAGAACACTCGGGGGGCTGTAGGTAGGTGAAAGATGAATTTATTCAGCAGCAGCTCTCTTCAGCAGCTTACTTACACTAGCTCTCACACACTGTCCGCCTTGTCTCAGCTGTCTGCTCCAGCTCTGTGGCTCCTCCGAGCAGCTTACCCACACTAACTCTCTCACACTGTTCACCTTGTCTAGGCTGTTTAGTCCAGCAGCTCCCACACACAGCTGCACAGCTGGCTCTCCCCTGCTTTCAGGGTCAGCAGCTTAACTCTTTCTCTGGGCATGAGCTGAGCATTGCTGTGTCCTGGCTCCCCATTCTCCGTCTTTGCTGACGGTTCTCTCTCTTTCTGGGCACAGGTGCACCTGTATAGTGTCAGCAGGGCAATTATACCTTTTACAGACAACAGAGGCTTAGTGCCACATGATGAGCCTTCCCATGTTATGGCTACATGGCTGTGATAACGAGTTATATGTCTGTCCTCTAAACTCGCTGAGTCACTCTGGATGTTTACCTGGGCCTATCCTTGACCAAAGCACAGCCATGTTCCTTAAACTACTCTTTAAGGTTGTTTTGAGGGTTAGAGATTTGTGAAGTGCCAGACACAAAAAAGAAGCCCAATAATTAGCCAGTATTGCTGTTCATTGTATAATTATGTGTACAGTCTGATGGAATTGTAGAGTTTCAAGCTCAAATGCTGTCAGGGTTGAAGTAAGTCAGTAAAGGGGATGAGGGATGATGTAGTTGGAACCCTGGTGGAACCAGGGAATGTACACTTCCTTTTAAGGATTTTTGATTCAAAATCTTTTAAACACCATGGACTGAAAAAAAAAAAAAAAAGTCTTATTTCTGGTATGTGAATTTGTCCCAGGCCATCAATCTGTAATGCTTGATATTCCAACTTACCCTTTTAAAAAAATAAAATAAAATAAAGCGCACGTTATGAGAGACTGCTGTTACTTGTCCTAATCACCCAGCCATTTAGTGGCAGAGTTGAAATCAAATCTCCCTCTTAGTATGTTTACTTGAGCTTTCTTCTTTCAATCACAAACTTGTCTTTTCTGGCATCCTTTCTGGAATTCTTAGGGAAGAAATCTAATTTCCTTTTCTGGTTTCTGCATGTTGCTTTCCTTGGACCAAGTTGATCCTATTATCCTCTGCCATCCTGGCCAATGAGAAAACAAATGTGTTCACCTGCTTTCACTCTAGGTCTTTAAATACTAAGGCTCAGAAGAAATCCTTTCCTAGTTCACATTTCTGATTCTTCAAGCCTGGAGACAACTGGTTACAGAACTTTCTTCCTTCTTTGAACCTCAATTTCTAATTCTACATCTTTTCTTTCAGCTACATTTGCTACTATTATTCCCACTTTATGGATGAATAAATTGAGGTATACAGATATTAAACAGCTTGCCCAAGATCACACAGCTTTAAGACTTAGAACTGGCTCTAGAGTCAATACTCTTAGCTATTACATTCTTCTGTCTCTTGAAATTCATATTACTTTTTTAAAAGTATTATGTTAAAAGAATTTTAAAGAAAATGAGAGTTCTCATTATTCATTGGCTAAAATGCCCTTACTGTCTTCTTTCTCTCCTCAGATATGCTTTGTGCTCCCACAATGTTGAAGTAACGTCCTCAGGTTTTTGCACATTGCAGCCAATATCAGTGAAATCAAGATTACTGTGCAAGGTGTTGACTTATCAAAACAAACTTCTGGTTCAACCAGTCTGTTTCACACTGTGCCTAGTGACCTCAAGGACCTGATCTGTGTTGATGTTACATTTTATCTAGTTTATGGATGACAGAACAGTGTGAGCCTTTGCTGAATCAGATTGCCCAGCATCTGAACTACTAGGGAGTAGGTGAAGCATTGGCTCATTTAGGTTGATAAAGCAGCTCAAACTTAGGAAGAAATGTGCTCAGTAAAGGTTCTTAAACATAGCAGTAATGACTTATATCAAGCAGGGAGCAGCACTTCGTAACTGTGCTTCTGACAACCCTGATATTCAATGCAGATTATTTACATGTATTACAGGCTTATACTTGTTTGCAAACTTGGCAATTTTTTTTGTCTTTATACTTTACAACAGCATGATTTGCTTTCATTTATTCATACAACAGCAAGGATGTCAGCCAAAATGTCTTTCAAAGAAGCCACATCCTTTACAAATGTAAAACATGTGGATGAATAAAACAGCTAAACTCTGAAAAGAAAAATGAGTTTCTCTAGCTACTGACTAATACCTTATTGTAAAAGGGTTTTCACTGTAGAAATATATTTGTCTTAGTTTTAACATTTATTCAGCTCATTTTGATTTAGCATGCTTTTTCCGACTATTGAGAAAAGTTAAAATGTTAATAGCCACAGTATTTGTAATAGTAAAAACTCAGCTGATATTTATTTTGTGTGACTTTTGCAGTTTTTAAGATGATATTCTACAGATGACAAACTAAACATACTCTTGTTCTCTATATTAATCTTTAAATATGTTATTCATTACATTTGTAAACAATGCTTATAGTCATCAATTTTAATATTTCATGTTGTACTTTTGCTTATTGGTAACTAAAAGTTTGCATTTGAGAGCATTTTGTTTCATAATGCATCAGCTTTATATTTTATTTCCTCTTAACTACATTATTTGCATTGTTTTTGTGTATGAGTGATCATAAGCAGAGAGAGCTCATAGTATAACTCTGAAAATTGTCCAAGTGACTTTCCACTGAAAGCTGTTTGGACAGATGCATATGTAGTCTCTTTCAGTATGTTAAAAATATTAACATGAAAGGCACTTTTTCATAAATATTTTAACACTAACTTAAAATATAATCTTAGCATACCTTCTAGGAAAAATACCAACCAAGAGCCTTTTCCAATTGAATTTGTATGTGAAGAGTATAATTCAACTGGAAATCATACACTGAAGCAAAGAAAGAAAATGCCAGGCATCACATGGAATGCTGGACTCAGTTTTACTTACATTCAGTAAAGCAGAATGAATCTGGAATATATTTATATAAAGAGCAAAAGGACAAATAATGCCTCTGTTTCTTACTAGGATTAAACTCTTATCTAGGTGGTCTGCAAAGAAACAAAGATGTAAGAATGTAAAGCATAGATTGATCAGTCCTTTACTAGCCATCCCAAAAGGGAGAATTGATTGACGTCTATCAGGGAAACATTATGTATCCATCTACTTGTCAAACTATAAAAATCAAAACAAATGAAGGAACTTAACTTGAAAACATGCCAAGAGTTGAACTTGCTGTTGAACTGATGCAGCCTGGATATTCTAGTGAAGTTACTAGATTCCTGATTTCTATTGACACTGGCTCCTGATTTTCTGATTTAGAACTCATTATCAATCTTGCACGAATTGTTCCTCATCATTGAGAATGGAAAGTTCCTGATTTGTGTTGCTTGCACCTTGAGAAAGTCTGTCATCAGATTCCTGAATTTTCCTGCCTCCAAAGAATTACTGATTCATCATAGCTAGAGCTGATTTGACAAATGGTTACATATGTAAGTCTACTTTCTTGAACTACAATGGAATACTCATTTACCCCAATTTTGTGTTTGCTACACAGATGATTATAATGTAGCCACATGTATAAATCACTCATTGAAGTTTTAAAATATTCAAAGTTGAAAATAATGGGATTAATGCCCACAGAAGAGGCATAAATTCAATAAAGTTGAATGAAACATTTGGTACACTAGAATTGATTTTATATGCCTGAGACCAGAAGAATGAGAAGTAAGAAGCATTATGAAATAACAAAATACTCGGCAAGGTGAGGTATTGAGCTACAGTAATAATGAGTTTGTGTATTTCCTAATGATAAACAATATTAAAAGTCAAAGTCAATGGTAATTAGGGCATGGTGTAAAGTAGAGGCCATCTAAATGTCAAAGCGAAGATGAAAGTGAGTTATTGGTAATTACAAAGACTGCCAAAATAGAAATACATGATGAAGGGCACCTGGTGTGCTAGTTGAGAGCACTGCTAAAATGGCTGACTAATCACTGTGGCTAAGAGAAGAAAACAAGTTAGATACAAATGAGGATGAAGAAATGATATAGTTGGGAGAAAAAAACCAGAAGTTGCCTATGGCAAGAGCAACCATAATTAATGATTATCAATGTGAGGAAGTTGAAAATACAGAAGCTTATTTTTCTTTTATAAATTTAATCTTTTTTACAAATTTGAAGGAGTTCTGAATGACACATGGCACAGCATTGCAAGTCGGTAACTGCCAGTGTGACGAGGAAACTTACAAGAGCCAAGTAGAACAAGACATTGTGAGATAACATTAAGATTGTCATTATATAATCATTACATGATGTCATTATATATGTCATTACATAACAGTATAATGCTGAGGTACTTAAAGTAAATATAACAATAGTTGAAGAGAAAAATGCATGAGTTTGCTATTAAAATTCTTGGGGAAGATATGTACATTCCTTTGCCTTTTCCTTTAACCATTTAACATATGTTGGGTCCCTTCTACTTTTCAATTACACTAAATCACCTGCTAGAAATAGGCAAGCGTCTTAGAAATAAAGAAATTGTGAGATTATATATATATATATACACATACACACACTTATACACCATGGAATACTATGCAGTGCAGCCATAAAAAAGGAACAAAATAATGGCATTCGCAGCAACCTGGATGGAATTGGAGACCATTATTCTAAGTGGAGTAACTCAGGAATGGAAAACCATACACTGTATGTTCTCACTCATTAGTAGGAGTTAAGCTATGAGGATGTAAAGGCATAAGAATGATACAAGGAACTTTGAGGACTTGGGAGAAAGGGTGGGAGGAGTGTGATGGATAAAAGACTATAAACTGTGTACAATATATACTGCTCAGGCGATGGGTCCACCAAAATCTCACAAATCACCACTAAAGAACTTACTTATGTAACCAAATACCACCTGTTCCCCACAAACCTATGTAAATAAAATAAAATAAAATAGAAAATAAAATAAATAAAGATGGAGACCACATTGACATGTGAATAACATAGATATCAAAAGAAACTCAAACTTACTTCTCATAACTCTCAGTTTCATATGGAATTTAATTGAATAATATTACCCATTTTTCTAATGTTTTTATTTTAAAATAGATGCATATTTACCATCATCAGACATTGACCTTTATGAAACATCTCCTCATTTACAGAAGAATTCCAGGACTTATCTATAATTTTTAAATTGGAATTAGTAATCAGAATCCAAACTCAATATATTTTCCTTTTCTAGCCAAATATACTAATTCAAACTATATTGCTTCTAACAGAGAAAGCAATTTTTGTGAATCTACCAGAGAGTCTCCTGGAAATCATGGTTTCTATTAAACAGTAATAACAACTAAATCTGATATCAGGAAATAAAATATTTCATAGTTTTCTTTATTCAGTCAACATTTTCTAAATGCTTACTATGTGCCAGGCACAGTGAAAGATGTAGGAGATACTAACATGAATAACATTTGAAGTCTGTATTTTGAAAGTTCATGTTCACATAATTGGAGACAAATTCAAACATGTAATGTGGAATAGGCTGGAGTACAGTAATATCAAAGCTATAAGGAAACTTCTACAGAAGGAGCAACTAAATCTGTTAGGAAAGTCAGGAAAAGTTTTATAGAATACTTGATAATAAAGGTGAGTATTAAATACTATGGGTGGAAGATTTCAGAGAGAAAGGAAATATAAGAATCTTTTAGGTAGCAAGGACATGGACACGTATGTATGTAGAGTAAAGGAATGCTGATGGGCCACTGAATGTTTACAGAGTGAAGCAAAGTATAGTTTGGGTAAACCACTGGTAGAAGAAGTGGACCATCTTGGTTGGTGGTAGGTGGTAATGATATGGTCAATGACCTTCTCAAACATAAATCTATGATATCATCACTTACTTAAAACTCTTTTAATTGCTTATCTTTACACTTAGAGTAAATCTGACTTCCTTTTGAAGTTGTGCAATGCCCTGGAGAGCCTTTATTTACCTCCTCATCTTGAAACATTTTCTTTTCTCATACACAATACTACATGTCACAAATTTAACTAATATTTACTGAAAAAATGTAACAAATATACTGGGAATACAGCAGTAAATGAAATCGGCCCTGTCTCAGAATCTTTGTATACACTGCTCCCCTTAATTGAAGCACTCATCCTTCCATTCATTGCATGAATACCTCTTCTTATCATTTAGATCTCAGCATCTGTGTTCACCATAGGAAAGAATGCCCTACGCATTTGGTATCATGGAGACCCTGATTACATAATCTTTTTCAATTCATTGCATATTTCTTCCCACTAGATTGCAAATTCCATAAGGAAAGAATGTTTGCCTATTTTGTTTGCTGTTATATCTACAATATCTAGTCCAGTATGTGGTCCAGAGAAAGGAATTCAATAAGTATTTTGAATGAATGAATAGCATTAACCACAAATTATAAATATTTTGCATTTATTTTTATTTACTTAATTGTATTATTTGCCTTCCAAACCAGAATGTGAGCTCATCAAAGCAAGAACTTAGCCTTTCTTGTTCACCCTCTATCTTCCCACTGTGACTAACACAGTGCTTGGCATATAACAGGTGCTACATATTTATTTAAATAAAGAATGGAAATAAAAGGAGAATTGAGGATGTAGGAAGGATGAAGAAGCCAAATTAAAATAGGAAATTCATGGAGAAGAGTAGGGCTATTTGGTTGGTTTTGTTAGCTATTTAGAGATAATAAAGAAATGAGTTCAGTTTGGACATGTTAAGTGTGACAGTCCATATAAGTTTGGAATGTGACACTTGAGACACTTCACAATTCCTTAAGAGTAGATATGAGTTTTCAGTGTTTGTAAATTGAAATCCTGTGAGTGAATTGTATTATCTGATTTTCTCAAAATGGAGATCAGAAGAATAGACAACAGGTACTTTGGTTTATTTTATTGAAGGATACCTAGCTATATCTTGATACTGTCATGTTAAATTTTTCTTAGGAGAGTTTAATTTTAATAATAATGCAGAAATACAATACACGTAGTCTACCACTTTTATTTTCAACCCTAATGTTTTGCAAATAGGAGAAAAAGAGTTTATTGATGGACCCTCATCAACAAATTCCCTATTCCACTCCTATAAGGCCCACTTTTGGCCTATATATGTATATACATTTAAAATTACATAGCTTCTAAATCTACTACCAAATAATTTTTAATTGAAATTAATAGAGAATTCTATGTGTGCTGAAATTTCAAGAGCATAAAATTTATAATTGAACTTAACTAACATAAGGACTAAAGATATATAGACAAGCAGTGGCTGAAAGAGAATAACAAAGACAGGAAAATCATATAGACATTCATTTATAGTGAGGGTGCTATGTAACCAGTTCTATACATGACATCACACTAAAACAAGTACCAAAATATATAGACTATCACTATTATGGTCCGATAGAAAATTTCATGATTCTAAAGTGAGGAGTGAGTGAGCATGGTGGGGATGGCAAAATTTTCTTTTAAAGGGACAGATAGTAAATATTTTAGGTTCAGTGGGTTAAGAGGCAAAAATTGTGGATATTATGTAGGTAATTATATAACAAGAGAAGAAATAAAAATTTATATTGAAGAAACTCAAATGATAATTATCGAGTTCAATTTTTTCTAATACAGGTCTACTAATAACAAGAATGGAATTGTTTTTTCAAAATAATATTTTGCTTAATTAGGGTTCAAATATATTGTCCTCTATCATCAAAATAAATAACAAATGTTTATCTGCTCATTCTGATCTGAAATGAGATTTTACATATCTCATATTTGACAATATTTTTCACACAGATATTGTCAAATACTTACATCAATTTACAAGAATACAATTTTAATGGAGCATTTTCTTTGCTTGGAAGGAACTTATTGAATTCTATTACCTTCTTCTCTTAATGTTTTCCTTTTAGCTTGTCATTACATTGCAGAGTAATTATTTCCAATGGAAGGTTATGAGGGGCCTTCTCAAATGCACAGCTAAATGGGTATTTAAGTATAGAAATTTCCTTTGTTCCTTCACTGAGGCTTGAAAAGCACCACCTGGATCTGTAGTTTTGATTTTGAAAATATAGCCATGGCAAATTTGAATGGAAATGAATGTCTTGTCTTTCATTTTACCTTTTACTGCACAGAAAGTATATAAAGTACCTTGACCTACTTGTGTGTAATAGGTGGAATTCTAAGATGACTCCCAAGATCTCCACCCCCAGGATGTACACTTTATATAGTCCTTCAGACTGTAAATAGGATAGCTTTTACTGCCATGCTTAGAGCTTGCCCCATGAGCATGTTACATTTGGTCTGGAGGTCAGATATGGTGAAAATCAGAGATTCTAATCATGAAAAGGATTTGACTTATTGAAGATGGAGAGGACCATGTGGAAGAAATGTGGACAATTTTTAGATGCTGAGAGTGGCTTCTGGCTAACAGCCAGCAAGGAAACTTGGTTTTCTGTCCTACAACTAAAAAGAATTGAATCCTGCCAACAAGAATGAACTTGGTGGTGGGTTTTTCCCCAGAGCCTCCAAAAGAGAACTCAGCCTGGCTGACACCTTTATTTCAGCATATGGAACTGTGAGCTAATAAATGGGTGTTATTTTAAGGTGCCATATTTATGGTAATTTGAAACACAGCAATAAAAGATCGATGTATTTGGTTTAAACAATTTTGTAAATTGTTAACATGAATTGACTACAGTAAAAGTTTCATATACAAGCACTATTTATTTTGTTTGTGAGTTTATGTTGAATCCATTAAGACACATTATCAAGTCTGAAGCAAAGTTGATTTCTAAAATAATTCAGTATTTAAAAAAAATTGTTGAGGACTGTTCTTCCTGTAGAGAAAAATTTCAATCTCATCCATGAGTGTAAAAAATTATAATAAATCTTGACCACTGCTAATCTATAGAATGGCTAAATGATAGGGCAATCCATGATATTCTATTTCTGACAAAAATTTATGGAGGATTAAGGCACAAGAATGAATAATGTTTACCATTCACACTTGTGGACCATCAAACTCAAATATTTTCTACAAAATTCCTAGTATAAAACAGTAAACACCTTTTCATCTTCATAAGTTTTATAAATTTGTAAAACTAATCATTTCTCTGGTGTATACATATTTTCAACACTATTCATTGTAACACCTTGGCTGATTCCACTTCCAGTTGTACCAAATTACTGCTTCCTCAACTTCAAAACTTTCTTGCCTATAATTGTTCAATGTAGACTATTTATAGTCACTAATGCTTGTCAGTTTACACTCAGGATTGACCTTTCAAACAACTGAGCGGTAACATCTGTTGGCTTATCAAGAGGCACAGAAACCACTATATAGCACTTGCCTTGTTTTTCAATTAACTATTGCTGTTGCTGTCAACATTCTTAATTCTTTGAACAACATTTTTTCACAAAAAGACTAATAGTCTAAAAAAATTTATTTTATCTGAACAATTTCCTCAGCTGCTGCAATCAAACTCATGAGTCAATTAACATCGACAAATGTCTTTCTTTGCTTGACTAACAAATGAGTGATTCAGAAACTTTGGTTACATCCTCATTTTAATTTTTTTTTTTTTTTTGAGACGGAGTCTCGCTCTGTCGCCCAGGCTGGAGTGCAGTGGCTGGATCTCAGCTCACTGCAAGCTCCGCCTCCCGGGTTCACGCCATTCTCCTGCCTCAGCCTCCCAGGTAGCTGGGACTACAGGCGCCGCCACCTCGCCTGGCTAGTTTTTTGTAGTTTTTAGTAGAGACGGGGTTTCACTGTGTTGATTTTTGAATCGTGTGAAGAAATTCTGCTATAATAAGATACTCCTTTTGTAATTTTTAAATATTTTCTGATTATTGCTTTCTTATAAGTTGGAATGCTGTGGTGAGTGCTTAGGTGGTGTATTAGGTGCTTAGGTGGTGTGGACATATGCTGTTTTATTTTAGCACGACGAAAATGTCACTGAATAAGAAATATGTTTTGCTTATGTTCTGTTATGACTATGTGTGGCACTTTAAACACTGTGGAATTATAATTGTGTCACTTGATGGATAGGGCACTTATCAGTATTGAGAAGTAATGAAAGCACCAGATATGGTTTCTGTGGTGGTTTCTTAACTTTGTCATTACAGTACATAAACAGCCATAGATGATACATAAACAGATGAGCATGGTTGCATTTTAATACAACTTTTTTTATGGACACTGAAATTTGAATATAATTTTCATGTGTCATAAAATATTCTTCTTTTGATTATTTCTTAACCATTTCAAAATTTAAAAACCAGTCTCATCTCATGGGCCCTACAAAAATAGGCAGCAGAAGAAAGGAGATTTGGCCCACAGGCCATCATAATATTCCAGCCTCTGTTCTAAAACTTAGATGTTTCGCACTTAAAGGCAAAACAGTTCTGGGTTACTTGTCAGGGTCCCCATGTGTTACTACAGAATTCAGATTAAACATAAATCTGGAAAGGTACAAAATCTTATTTTCAGAAAAAGCACTTTGCTTAAGCCTCGATGTAAGAGGATACAAGAGCCCAACAGTCCTACAAAGCCTTTATTAGCAACTTGAGGCAGTGTTCCCTATTGTGTGATCCATGAATCAAGCACTTTGTGGGGAGAGGGGCGGTACTTATAAATGTATATTCATGCCTACCTGCAATTTTATTTCATTAGGAACCTAAACTTTTACTAAATGACCCAGTTAATTCTTCTGCATACTAAAGTTCAAGAGCAGCTGTCTTAAGAGCCCATATGTATATCTAATCAGATATAGAAATGTCAAAACTGATGGCCATAAGCCCACTCAATAAATATCAATGTAACAAACTGGCGCCAAGACAAAGTGAAACTAGAAAACTCAGTTTTATATGTGTGTTAAAATATACATCACACATATACAAATATATACATATATATTCACACATCCATATAACTTTTTGTCTCTCAGTAGGAAGCAGTTTAATGTCTCTACAAAATTTTAGTAATTTTCTCCTTATAATTCTCTGGCTATAATTTCACGTATCAATGTCTATGATTATCAGGAGTTTGTATGTGTTTACGTTGGGAAAGTATTAGGAGTAAAGAGGATAATAATTTTAAATCTGATTTAAATTCATATTTTACCCCCCAAAAACCTTTCCTTTGGTTTCTTTGAAACTTTGAAATTTATTCTAGCTGGATAGGCCAAGATTTAATATAAGTGGGTTTTTTTTTTTCATTTAATACTTAGACAATACAGGGGGGTTCTAGAACATCCTCATTTGTTTTAATTAAAACTTTCAATGTTTAGGGTATGTTTGCATAAATCCAACTCTCAAATACAAGAAAATATTTAGCAAAATAACCATTGCTTAATACATAGCAGAAACCACAGAGTAACAAACGCCAAAAATGATGTCAAGGTTTTCAAGAGTGCATCTAGGTATATATACTTGCTTATAAGAGCCTGCATTTGAAGTCAAATTGCCATAATAAAGGAAGTATAATCTGAATTTAGAGCACTCCATAGCAGCTAGTTAATGATATATTACCATACCTTAACATATGAACTTCAACACATTTGAGAAGCTTGTACTCATTTAAAAAGCAAGATTTATTGCATAATCAATATTGCAGCAGAAGCATAAATTTTTTACAATTCAAAAAAATTAAAGATTTCACTAAATTAAATGAATATTCGTATGCTCCCTAGTTAAAACACACTCATTATTTTTACTGTTAACAATCATAGTGGAGATAAAACTTTGTGTCCTGTGTTAATCATAACAATGTTCCATGTCACCTCCTTATCATCATAAAGGTCATTTATAGTAATATCGTTGAGTAGGTAAATTCTAAAGATATTCATCAGTCTCCAATTGTTAGGTAATTAGGTTAATTGCTGATTTTTTTAATTTAAAAATTGCATTCAAGCAACAACTAACTAGAAGAAAAGCAGTCCAGTGTTCCCAACCATTAGGTGGAGAATGGGGTTAGATAGAAGTTGGCTTTCCCTGTTAGATCAATAGACCAGTTCTGTTCCCACACCTCTTACTCAGCAGTTAGTCTGGCACTGATAATGGAACAGAATTGTTCCAAACTCCTTTTCCTCTTTTCTTGGACGCAGGACAAGATTAAAGTTTCTCTTACAATCAGATTTGGCCACGTGACAGGGTTCTGGATAATGGAATGTTAGCTTAAGCAGGGTGCAACATTGTTAGGCTAGCTTATACGTATATTTAATCATATCCATCCACCAACATCCATGATCTTTCTCATTCTTTCATTGGAAGGAAACAACTATACCACCTTGGCAGCCATGTGATAAAGTTGGCAGAGATTCCATTAACCTAGGTCCCTGAATGACTAAGTGAAACATAGTATCGCCTACTTTTCAATACTCTGGAATTGCTCAGGGGCATTTTGTGAACAATAAATTTCTAGTGGTTTAAGCAATTAGAAATGTTGGGGGTGAATTTATTTCAGCAGTTACTATTATATTATTTAATGTAATTGGAGATATAGGCAAAGAGAAGGTCATGTTTTTCTCTCTTCTTTCCAAGACAAAAACTGCTAGCACTTTTGTTTCTCCAATGCTTGCACTACTCCTGACTTTATTGTTATCAGCAGTTCCTACTTTAGCCTATTGTAAAGGCCTAGTAACAGCTCTATGCTATCCTTTCCATAGAAAATGTGGCTAAGCCTTAACCAATTTCTATTATCATATCTGAAATGGTAAAAATGACCATTTAACACTGGAGGCCTAGTTCTAAATTGACAACTTACATAATACAAAAATCATATATATCAACATTTATGAAACAGAATACATTAGAATACATTAGAATTGTCTGAAACCTCTGAAAGTGCTTGCTACATTTGCAGACACAGTTCTATCTAGAACAGTGAGGGCTGGTATTATATTAGATTGCTTTGGCAACCAATATTTATTCATTTTATTATAATTAAATGTCAAGAAAGGAATGTTGTTTCTGCAAATTTCAGGAATGTTTGATCTTTTGCCAATGATAACACTGACATATAATTATGCCCATTATCTGCTATATCTATTATAAACTTAACCATAAAGTTACTGTAAAATATATCACATAGTATCTTTAGGCATGAACAAAATATGAGATTTCTTAAATGCAACTTGCATCATCTCTATATGTATCTAATCTTAAGTAGGTCTTCAATTTAACTCTGCATTCCTTAAATTCAGCTGACAACCTATCTTATTTCCTATGATAGCTCTTCCAGGCCTTTTCTACTCTTCTAAGTGACCACCTCTAACCCTGAATTTCTCATTCTCAGCAGTTGATATTACAGAGATGATGCAGGCCATCATAAATGAGTTTGCTCAAATTCTTTGACTTTCCTCCATCTTTATCTTCATTTAAATATTTATTCCTCATACTTCCCATAGCATACAAAAAACTTTCAATCATATCTTTCCAGCCTTGTCATATGCCACCTGGATTCTAAATACATACCCATTCTTACTCTTGACTCCATGGATTGCTGCCTCCTCCAGGTTTTGTCTATCAAACCGCCTCCTTTTCCCAGAACATACAATCTTTTCTTCTCTTCTATTAATTTCTTTTTCTTAGTCTAAAGTTAAATTCTACATATCCATAAAGACAAAAAATAAGAGAAAATCATCCCTAAAGCTTCTCAATGTCATCTCATCTTCCTTCTCCTTTTCACAAACATTTAAAAGGAAAATCTATACTTTCTACTTCCTTCCCTTCCCCAGACACTAGTTTCTTAATTATTCTTATTCTTAACCTGAATAAGAAGTAGACTGGAAATTGTCAGCTGAAGATGAGCTAAGACATAGAAATAGAAGAGCAAAGGCAGGATGGTGTAAAAGGATAACATGCTTGGAGGAAAATATTTATGTTGGATGGTGAAATTGTGTACTCTCAGGGCAAGAATGGGAGAAAGGGCTGGAAAAGTAGAATATGATATTGCATAGAGAGCTCTGAATATCAAGAACTACAAAGCATATTCAGTGCTTTCATTGTAGTTATTTTTAAGCAAAAAAATACTTTACAATCTTTAAAACCACCAAACTATAAGCAGAAACAATTTAAATTCAGGAAAATGAGTAAGAGAGAGACCCCAGTTACTCTTCTCAGTCCCACCTGCTAGTCTTCGGCTTTATCTTATCTCTTCTTGTTACTGTACACTTCTGCCTTTAAAGCAAATCCAGTGATCAGTGTCCTTATTACACTATGATATGCTTCACAGCTTTATTGGCCACAATCAGAATGAAGATTTACATATACTGTATTTGACATAACATATGACAGAGAGTGAAGACAAATCTGAATGTGTGAATAAGTCATTAATAAAGGAAACTCTGGTTAAAAGCATGAGAGATAACTGCTCACCAGCACTTCTAAGATTTCCTGTGGGATTTTTGAGATATTCTTTCTCAAGGTTGCTGTGATTATAATAGGGAGCTTCCTGAGATGCTAATTCACCCTTAGAAATAGATATGATCTTTTAGGAGGTAAATGTATATTATTGTCACTGACTCTTTCAAGCTTTTGATATATAATGGTATTTATGGAGTTATGATGTGTAATGGCATTTCAGGTGCCTGCTGAAGCAAGGTAATGGCTGACCTAATATGTACATGACTACTTTCAGGAAATGAAAAGCTGACCCATTGATTGCTTACTGTGTTCCAGACATTTTTATATAGGCTTTATATTTATTAACTTTTTAAATTTGTAAAATGAAAAAATAAGGTGGCCTAGAGAAGTCAAGAGTTTGAACAAAGGCCATACAAGTAGTAAGTGTAAAATGTAGGTATCAGGTCCATTCTTTTACCACGGCATCATTTGGGCCATTCTTAAGGCACCAAAAGCATATATATACATATATACACAAACTGTTTTAAATTTTAAATCCAGTAAAAATATTTCATTCAGATAGGAAAGGCAAGGAGTACTTTCACAAAAAATGCCAGCCTTTAAGGGAAAGTGACCAGAGAAAAGAGATATTATACTTTTATACTTTTCCCCAATAACGAACGTACTAGGGTTAGTTTACCTGGTGTTAGATTAGAAATCAGACGACATTGCTCTGTAATAACTAAACAGACACTAGATCTTTTTTTTTTTTTTTTTCTGTATGGTAGGGAAGGGCCAAGATTAGTTATGGACTGGGGACTCCAGAGGGACAAATGGGGTATAGAAGGAAACTAAAATTTCCCCCACAAATGTCAGAGACTGGCCAGGTATGCTGCCTCACACCTGTAATCCCAGGACTTTGGGGGGCTGAGGTGGGTGGATCACCTGAGGTCAGGAGTTCGAGACCAGCATGGCCAATGTGGCAAAACCCTGTCTCTACTAAAAATACAAAAGAATTAGCCAGGCGTGGTGGTGAGCGCCTATAATCCCAGCTACCTGGGAGGCTGAGGCAGGAGAATCGCTTGAACCTGGGAGGCAAGGGTTGCAGTGAGCCGAGATTGCTCCATTGCACTCCTGTCTGGGCGACAACAGAAAGGCTGTCTCAAAAACAAACAAACAAAAAAACAACAAATGTCAGAGATCTGAGGTGGAAGAAAGAAGAGCAAAGAGACAGGCAGAAGTAAAAAATAATTTCATAGACATCGACATGGATATTTCCATAAGTTACTATAGATATTTCAATGTTATATATAGGTCTTGCCTTCCCAGAATTTAATATAAGGTCAGCTTTATTTCTTAATATTTTGATTCTTGGTCACAAGAAAGATGCTAGTATTCTTCACAAAAGGACTAAAGACATGCTTATTATCAGTGTCATTTCAATAATCTAGGGGCTATACTAGCACATAATTGTCTTTAAGAAGATATATAAGGCAAGCTATATTATTCTTTTCATCAGCCTTTCAGACACCAACATTACAGAGACTAGTTGGGTCAGCAGATCCAGGTTCAAATGAAGAGCGATTTCAGTTTAGTGAACAAGGAAACTATAGATGCTACCTGAGGCTAAAATTTAGCAAGTAAGATGTCACTAACTTATTTATTAAACAGACATATGCTATGTATATGTTAAGGGGCAAGTGGAGGTTCCCCTCCAGTCTCACTAAGTCAAGATAAGGTCATGGAAGTTGAAACAGACTCAAGTAAGAAAGAGACAGCTGTGTATATGAAGAGCTGGAGGTTGATCTCTATGAAGGATGGCGTTAGCACAGTTTATTTCCATGATTTCTTTCCAGAAAGTTAAGCATTTTTTCTTCCACTATGTCACCTTTTCCAAGTACTACAGAAATACGCCATGAATCAGAACACAGATTTGATTGGAATTGTTTTGAGTTTTTCTGACATTTGTTACATAATACAAGGTTTTAAACATTGCTATCAATTAACTAGAATGAAATGCTTAATATAAGCTAACTTTATTGAGAACCCATATGCTTACTTTAAAAAATACAAAATGTGAAATATTTACAGAGACACATTATTTTACTTAGCAGACATTGTGAGGCAAAAGAGCCAGGAAAAAGTATTGAATAAAATTTCAGAATTTATCCAAATAGTAATAATTTTAAAAGGGATGAATATAAATAGTTGTATGGTCTTATCTGAGCACAGTGTTCTAGAATGACCTAATCTTCATCGCAGACATGCAGATTGATCTGAACCGATGTCAACATTTCAGACATTTGGTAAAGTATTTATCTCCATTCCACTTAAGAATCAGCTCAGTGTCATGTGTAAAAGCAGAGAGATAATTTATTTCCCTGCATTTCCAAGAGAAATTTCTGTGCCATAGGTTTCTTTAAAGGATAAATGTCTTTTTAACAGAGGCGAAACAAAATGAATAAACTGTGTAGATTCATGAAATGCATGTCAAAAGAGTTTATAAAAATTAATATTTACAAATACTGAACTGTGTCCTCTCTATTGTGTTAAAGTAGGTAATGAGAACTTCCTAACCTTGAGATCTAGTTGAGTAATTGTAAAAAAGCTGAGATTTTTGAAAGGATATTATAAAAAAATAAATCTATTTATGCATCTTTTCTGCATCACTGTAGAGTTCTTTCCACCTCACCTCATTTTCCCACCTGTTTGGAAAGATATGTTCTGGCAGAGTGTCTAGGACTTAATATCATTCCTAACCACATACAAATTGAATTCCAGCCTCATAGCATCAAATCTCTGGGGAATAAAACCTGGCCACATACAAAGAACATAAACTGTTCCTTCACAAGATGGCAGGTATCTGGCACATGATTTGGGTTTTATTTAAACAAGCTGATTAGCAGTATCACATTGGCAAGTTCATTGTTTATAATCATTCTATTTCATTTGCCTGTAAAAAGTAAAAGTACACATTCCGTTTTATAAGCCTGGTGTGAATCAATAGGGATTTTTTCCCCTCAAGAAAATACTGCAGAGCTAAAAGCAAGAAGGAAACAAGACAAGTGCAAGAGATTTTAAAGCCCACCAACACTGCTGTAAGAAGAAAGTTTCTGCTAACAATTACACCATTAACCACACTCAGACTTTTGTGGGAAAAATAATAGAGACACCAGTAAATCTCACTGGATTTCCTGCCTAAAACCAGTGTAGATAAATGGACTCACATCTGAGTAGGCTCTGAATTAAAAAAAAAAAAAAAGGATTATTACTTTTAAATATCACTTTCAAAGGATTATTACTTTTAAATATCACTCCTTGCCAAAAGAGTCTTAGCACTTTCTCAAGAAAACCAACACGTTTAGCTATTTTTGAAAAAGTAAGTAATTAAACTTGTTTGATGATTGGTGTTTGACAATTGAATGTTTGAATTCAGATATTTTTAATACAGATAATGTCATTTTTATTTCCACAAGAGAAGAGCTATGAGAAATCTGTTTTCTATATCCTCTTACTCAATGTCTTCCTTTCTAACCCAACCCAATGATTCTTAAACCATATACTCAACATTTCATGGTCTTGATTTTTCCATTTGTGTCCTCAATTCTAACCCCTACTAATGTTTTTAAGATCCTTATCCATTAACCTTTTTATTCAAAGTATGGAAGGCAAAATAGCACAGTGCTTAAAAGTATGAGCCTGGGTACCAGAAAGTACTTGGTTCAAGGCCACCCACTCCAGCTTAGCCTCTTACACCTCATGCTTTCTAGTACCAGTCTTGCTTGGTTCTGAGGATCTATAAAGATAATGCATGTAAGTGCTTAGAACAGTGTCAGGCACAAAATAAACATGTTTTTCTATTAGTAAATCATTAGTATTTATTGGTTTTCATTGTGATTTTTTTATTCCTCTCCTACCCCTCCTCTGGCTTTGTATAAATTCTGTCTGTAGATATTAAATCTATCCCATTTTATTTAAATTTTTAAAAATTATTTTTAAATTATCTCCTTTTCTCTGGCTATTGTCATACCTATATGCCATCTCATTCTACAATTTCTTGAAAGAATAAGCTAAACATCCTAACCCCATAGTTTCACTTCCTATATTCCTGAATGCACTTGTTTCTGCAAGGTACCCCAGCTCTTTTAGAAGGCAGTCTTACATTCTGACTTTCTTCTAGCCAGTGTCACACTAGAGCTCCACATATAGCTTGCTGTACACCGCTACTTAGATATATGAGTGGCCCTCAGACTCATTAAATCTAAAATTAAAGTACTACTACCTTAGCTTTCCAACTTTCTTTTCCTCTTCAATTACCTATTCTAGTTAGTGGTACCACCACCATCCCACTGATAATACTGAAACAATAAGTATTATCATATTAATTACAAAGTACACCAGCAGTAACTAAAACTTACTAAATGTTTATTAAGTGCCATTCATTGTTCTAAGTAGTTACAAATATTAACTCAATGCTCACAAAAAATCCTATGAAGTAATTACTATTAATATTGTTTGATAAAGAACAAGGGTAAGTAATTTACCCAAGGTCACACATCTAGTAAGTAGTAAAGGCAAGTATTCTACCTTTGGAAACTACACATTTAACTACCTTACTGCATTGACCTCAGCATGGTGATCAGAAAGATGGCAGTCACCTTTAACTCCTCATTTTTCTTCACGTCCTTTATTGGGTTAGTACCAAATTCTGTTCTTTTTAAGTACTATTTACCTATCAAATAGATCTCTTCAAATTATAATTTTCTCACTTATATGATGGTTATACTCTTTGCTTCTAGTTATTTCCAATCTCTTTCATAATCCTTCCAAAAGGAGGTACCTAATATTAAATCCTGATGAGTTACTTCCCTGCTTCAGTGATACTCACAATAGAAGCATCAGCTGAATGATACAGCCATTGCCTACTTCTTCAAAGCCAACTCTTATCACTTTTCTTACCATATATAATGTCGCAGGAAAACAGCAATTCCAAATTAAGTCTAGATTGTGTCCAGGGCAGAAGTTCAGGCATGTGTGATAAACTAGCAAGGTCTCTTGAGCAGAAGATTTAGAGGGCCAGTGAGCTCACAAATGACTTGATCTAGTAAAAATGCCCTAGTTATAGGAGCTAAGTTATTTCAAATATAACATCTCTTCAACTGTTCTCTTGAACTTGAAGAAACTGTGAAACATTAGCTAACAATATGTCTTGATCAGAGGAGAGAAAATCACCTTTATTGCCCATTTTGCCACAGAATGTGTTCCACTTGGAACACAATGAGGATTCATGGTGTTTCTGGTACTGCCTGGTGCAACAGTAATTGTGCTTTCTGCAGGTGGAAGAAATGTGACAGCTGATTGGGAGTTATGGAGTTTGGAGAGCAGCAATAGATAACATGGTATTTTTGAAGTAGCAATGGCATAGCATCCAGTGAGATGTTGACAAGCCACCTACAGTCTATCAGAGGAGTCTGCTACACCCAATAAAGCAAGTGCAGAACCATTGAAACACAGTTTCTTATAAGCACATCTGAGACAATACTTGATTAATCTCAGACATACCTAGGTTGCCAAGGGGCATATCAATTAGAGAGTCTGGGGGTCTAAGGTACTTACCATAAGGTATGAAGCAGCATCAGAATTAGAGTATTACTTTAAGTAACTTCTTCAGTACCAACAGGCTTATAGGGACTACAGAAATTTAAATTATGCCAGAAATATTAACCACTTGCTAATTTTTCAAATTTATGTGACCTTCTTGCTGTTTTTCTAACCCTTGTGATATAGTTTTGCTGTGTCCCCACCCAAATCTCATCTTGAATTGTAATCCCCATAATCCTCACATGTTAAAGGAGGACCTGGTGGGAGGTGATTAGATCATGGGGGTGGTTTCCCCCATGCTGTTCTCATGATAGTGAGTGAGTTCTCACAAAATCTGATGGTTTTATAAGGGGCTCTTACTGCTTCACTTCCTTCACATGCTCTCTTGGCCTGCTGCCACGTAAGATGTGCCTGCCTTCCCTTCCACCATGATTGTAAGTTTCCTGAGGCTTCTCCAGCCATGTGGAACTGAGTCAATTAAACCTCTTTCCTTTATAAATTACCCAGTTTGGGGTATTTCTTTATTGTGGTGTGAGAATAGACTAATATACTTTGTCTGTGTTGGAAATATTTTGCAGAATATATTGTGAAGTCTTTGAAGGCAACAATCATCAACCTACAACAGTCCTTAGTAAATAGTAGGCATCTAAAATATTTACTACACTAAACTTAATAAAAATAGAGTAAAAGTCAATTAACTTGACTTATGAATAAGTTCAAATAGAGTAGTCTCATTCATATATTCATCTAGTCTTTTATTCATTCAAAAACTTTCACTGGCTGCTAGGCACTGGGCTTGATTCTGGGAATGTAGTGGTACAAAACACAATTCTTGCCCTTAAAGAGCCCACTGTGATAGAAAATAGTGATAACAACTACTAAATTGGGGGTACTTACCCATGGGACAGGAACTCTTGTTAGTGTCTTTAAATGAATGATTTCGTTTATATTACTTACCCCATTTTATAAAAAGTGGCCCCGCAAAGATTAAAGTGATTTTCCAAAGTCATACATCTAGGAAGTTATAAGCCAGAATTTCAAGTTGACGTCTGTGTTGTCAATGCTATCATTTCTCAATTTTCCATCATTCAGCTATGACACTGACAATTTGTTGTCATGTTTGATATTGTTTCAGTTTAAACAGATTGGCTTTGGCTTTTCACAAACATGAATATCTATCCTTGGTTTGACTAATGAATGCTTGGTTTGACTGATTAATAAATTATTTTCTTCATAACAAGCATTAAAATTAATACATGTACCTAAAATTAAAAGGTTTTCCTCATGCCATCCCAAATTATCTTGGATGTCACTCTGTATAGACACATGCTGGGATATACTATCCTATGCCATGTTAGCTCATATGAAATTAGAGGACCACATTGAAAGCTGGATGGCAGCAGCCATAAATCTTACACTTGACTGTTAGATTATGCCAAATCTAATTGTTACGATCACTCTTTTTATTTTCTTTTTTATTATACTTTAAGTCCTAGGGTACATGTGCACAACGTGCAGGTTTGTTACATAAGTATACTTGTGCCATGCTGGTGTACTGCACCCATCAACTCGTCAGCACCCATCAACTCGTCATTTACATCAGGTATAACTCCCAATGCCACCCCTCCCCCTTTCCTCCTCCCCATAACAGGCCCCGGTGTGTGATGCTCCCCTTCCAGAGTCCAAGTAATCTCACTGCTCAAATCCCACCTATGAGTGAGAACATGCG
>NW_012115156.1:2637723-2638216 GCF_000951035.1 Colobus angolensis palliatus | reverse complement strand
AGATAATCATGTGGTTTTTGTCTTTGGTTCTGTTTATATGCTGGATTACATTTATTGATTTGCTTATGTTGAACCAGCCTTGCATCCCAGGGATGTTGATCATGGTGGATAAGCTTTACGATGTGCTGCTGGATTCAGTTTGCCAGTATTTTATTGAGGATTTTTGCATCGATGTTCATCAGGGATATTGGTCTAAAATTCTCTTTTTGTTGTTGTTGTGTCTCTGCCAGGCTCTGGTATCAGGATGATGTTGGCCTCATAAATTGAGTTAGGGGGGATTCCCTCTTTGTCTATTGATTGGAATAGTTTCAGAAGGAATGGTACCAGCTCCTCCTTATATCTCTGGTAGAATTTGGCTGTGAATCCATCTGGTCCTGGACTTGTTTTGGTTAGTAAGATATTAATTATTGCCTCAATTTCAGAGTCTGCTATTGGTCTATTCAGGGATTCAACTTCTTCCTGGTTTAGTCTTGGGAGAGTGTAAGTGTCCAGG
>NW_012115156.1:2620394-2632198 GCF_000951035.1 Colobus angolensis palliatus | reverse complement strand
GGGAAGTTCTCCTGGATGATATCCTGAAGAGTGTTTTCCAACTTGGTTCCATTTTCCCCCTCACTTTCAGGCACACCAATCAGATGTAGATTTGGTCTTTTCACATAATCCCATATTTCTTGGAGGCTTTGTGCATTTCTTTTTCCTTTTTTTTCTCTAGACTTCTCTTTTCACTTCATTTCATTCATTTGATTTTCAATCATTGATACTCTTTCTTCCAGTTGATCGAATCGGTTACTGAAGCTTGTGTATTTGTCCCTTATTTCTCATGTCATGGTTTGTATCTCTGTCAGTTCGTCTATGGTCTTCTCTGCATTGCTTATTCTAGTTGTCCATTCTTCCATTCTTTTTTCAAGATTTTTAGTTTCTTTGCGCTGGGTACATAGTTCCTTCTTTAGCTCTGAGAAGTTTGATCGACTGAAGCCTTCTTCTCTCAACTCGTCAAAGTCATTCTCTGTCCAGCTTCAATCTGTTGCTGGCAATGAGCTGCGTTCCTTTGGAGGGGGAGATGTGCTCCGATTTTTTGAATTTCCAGCTTTTCTGCCCTGCTTTTTCCCCATCTTTGTGGTTTTATCTGCCTTTGGTCTTTGATGCTGGTGATGTGCTGATGGGGTTTTGGTGTGGGTGTCCTTTCTGTTTGTTCGTTCTCCTTCTAACAGTCAGGACCCTCAGCTGTAGGTCTGTTGGAGTTTGCTTGAGGTCCACTCCAGACCCTGTTTGCCTGGGTATCAGCAGCGGAGGTTGCAGAAGATAGAACATTGCTGAACAGCGAGTGCTGCTGTCTGATTCTTGCTCTGCAAGCTTTGTCTCAGGGGTGTACCCTGCCACGTGAGGGGTGAGGTGTGGGTCTGCACCTAGTGGGGGATGTCCCCCAGTTAGGCTACTCAGGGGTCAGGCACCCAGTTGAGCAGGTAGTCTGTCTGTTCTCAGATCTCAACCTCCATCACTCTTACGTTTCACCATGGTCCCAAGCCACTATTCAAAAAAACTAAGAGATGGTCATGATCCATCCCAGGGAATAGTCCCCACTACCATCACCTGCTGAGGCTTAGCCTAAAGTTTATAGGTCCAGAACACCAAGTCCAAAAGATTACGAATAACTGATTCTCATTTAATTCTGTCTTTTGCTATTGTTGCTTTGTTTAGTTTGTTTCTTTGTTTAGGAATCAGGATATTAGTGGCTCCAGTATGTCTGAATAGACTAGAAAAGGTGAGGCAATAGGGTTAGAAGAGTAGCAGGGATTTAAAAAACAACCAAAACAATTATTGTACAAACATATTTGATTCTAAAATTATCTTTAAACCTCACACTATCCTATAAAGGAATTCAACCCCTGTAAGGCCTTATTTAACAGGGATCTCTAATTCTGTTATTTCACACAGATTGGTTTTCTGATAGGTAGAATTTTTTTTCAAAGTTTTGTAGAGACAGTATCTCACTATGTTTCCCAGGCTGGTCTCGTTCTCGTAGGTTCAAGCAATCCTCCTGCCTTGGCCTCCCAAAGTGCTGGGATTACAGGCATGAGCCACTGCTCCCAGCAGAAATAACTCTTAAGAAACGACAATTCTTTTTTAAAGAGTTAACTGCTTTGATTAAAATCTTTACAAAAATATTAGACCTTTATACGTCTCAAGTGCACTGAGCATCCTTTTCATTGACAAGAGAATATGATCCTAATTGCTTGTCTATGCACAAAGATCACATATGTTTTGCTTCTGGCTACTTCCCCAACTTCATTTCATCCTATTCTTCCCAGCATGTATCACTGTCCAAGCACATTGGACTTAATATTCTTTACACACCTTAAGTTCATTTATGCCTTCGGGTCTTCATACTTTCCATTGTTCTTCTAGCCACTCAGATTTCACCTCAATGTCACTGTCTCCGAGAAGCCTTCTATAATCGTCCTTTGAATGTTGCCCCTCACTCTTTATCACACACCTTGTTTTTATTCCCTTTTACATTGATCACATGAAATTATTAACGTTTTAAAAAACTTATGTGTTTATTGTCTGTCTCATTGAGTAGAATATACATTAGGTAAAAAAGAGTATTTTTACTATTGTGCTACTCTATTTATTTTTGTTTTATTTATTACTTTTATTTATTTTTCTGTCTCTTATTGGTATTTGATTGCCATCTATAACTTTTAAAAGGATGTTTACGTCTCCCATGCTGCAGAAAGACTATACTTATTCTTCATAAACATAACTTATTTTCCTGTATATTCTCTGAACAAACGACTCATTTAAAGTTAGTATATTTAAGGCATGGTGGATTAAATTCTACCTTTTTTTTTTTTTTTTTGAGATAGACTTTCACTCTTGTTGCCCAGGCTGGAGTGCAATGGCGGCATCTCAGCTCACCGCAAACACCACCTCCCAGGTTCAAGCAATTCTCCTGCCTTAGCCTCCCAAGTAGCTGGGATTACAGGTGTGTGCCACCATGCCAGGCTAATTTTTTGTGTTTTCAGTAGAGATGGGATTTCATCATGCTAGCTAGGCTGGTCTCAAACTCCTGACCTCATGATCCACCCACCTTGGCCTCCAAAAGTGCTGGGATTACAGATGTGAGCCACTGCACTCAGCCTCTACTTCTCTTTTAAAAATTCTATATATGAGAGGCTTTATCCCCAAGATTTTATAATATTTAAGAAAATAGCTGGGCGCTGTGGCTCATGCTTGTAATCCTAGCACTTTGGGAGGCCAAGATAAGCAGACTGATTGAGCCCAGGAGTTTGAGACAAGCCTGGGCAACATAGTGAAACCTTATTTTTATTAAAAAAATACAAAAATTAGCCTGGTGTCTTGGTGTATGCCAGTAGGCTGAGGTGGGAGGATCATCTGAGCCCAGAAGGTTGAGTCTGTAGAGAACCATGATCATGCCACTGCACTCCAGCCTGGGCAACAGAGCAAGATCCGGTCTCAATAAATAAATAAATAAATAAAAGATTATAAGGATAAGATCATAAGATCCTCGGTATTTTCTACTGTAGTAGAGCATATGTGATCTACACTGGTTGATTTCTGATACAGTCAACTACAGCTACACAAAATGAGAGGCTTATTTAAGGATGTGATGGTGGGAAACAATACAAACAATATTTACACAAATGCCCACATCCATTCAGGTCTTACTCTCAATGAAGATGAGTAGGACACAGCTTTGTTCCATCTGGGTAGTGAAGGTATCTATTGAGAATGGCAATCAGACTTCACACTGAACTGTATGTGAGAAAGTTATTTCTGGAATAAGATTAGTAGAAAGAAGCTAGGTGGTCAAAAACAAAATTAAACAACAAGGCTTTAGCAGTCCATAAATAATCACCAGGCTTTACTTGGAAGACATGATAATGATAATGAAATTGATTTTCTAATATATCTAGAAGCATCCAAAATAGTCCATGCTAGCTATTATTTAACAACATATCAAATCTTTATCCAAATGAAGGATGAGATGTGGACTTAATATAGAAATACTATAAATACTATCCTGTCCCCAAATATGGAAGCCATCCATATATCTGTATTATCTTGGCTTTCATACCAACTTCATTTTTTAAAATGATCCTACCATGAGGCATGCCAAAATACCACAGAGTGTAAAAGGTTTGTTAGAAAACCCTAATGATTTGGTCACTGCTAGCACAACTTTACCCCAAAAAATCTGGCTCCTGCATCTAACAAAAGTTCAGGTTATGGAGAATCATCTAAGCCATGTAAATGAGGCTTTTACTTCTGCTTTAAACTCTCAAATTTATAATGCATTCATTCTGCACAATTCAATCACAGTAATTTTTTCAAAGCATAAAATTTAAGACACATCCAAAACAAACTGCCAATTTTACCTTAATTCATTCTGTAAATAATTTGAAACATCCTAAGAATTGAACATATGCTTCTACCAACAATTGACATTTAAAGATAATTAAATGCAATTATTCCTATTGACAGCTGAAATGTTTGAAAGAGAGCTATTACCAAGTTAGAATTCAAGATATCAATTAAATACCATTTTATTCTGGCAAATAACAACTGAATTCATAAACACTACACAGACATTGGCAAATCTTCTGCATACCTGCTACTGCATATTATCATGAAGCTTAAATATTCAGAGTATCTGCTAAGTCATCTTCTTTGAAACTATGTTAGTAATCAAAGTCAAGAGCATAATATAGATATACATTGTTCTTTCTTACTGAGGAAACATTACCATATATAAACTGGTGATGACCAGCATATGGCCTTGCAAAATAAGAACATAAAACATAGACTCCACTCTCAGTCAGGTGGCATGGGTGTTGAGCTTTTGCTTTTCTTTAGAATTGGCAGGAAAAGAGCTGATGAACGCCTGCCTTGTGAGACGTATGTACTGACCTCAAAGGATGAAATGCAGGGTACTATTTATTCAGGTGAAAAAATACAAAGCTTCGTGTGTTGTTCAATGGTGATCAAACAAAGAAGATTCCAAAGAATGTACTGCATGTGTGACTTTCAGAAATCAACTCTTGTATTTCCAATATTAAATTGTAAGCCAGAAACACCAAAGGTTTTAGGGTAGTGGCAATTTTACACATAATAATTTTTCAAAGAGAAGATTTTCACAATCTTTGTATATAAACAATAGGGAAATCATAGGAATGATTTCCTCCATGACTAAATTTGGCTTTTTATGAAAGTCATAAGGGCAATAACCACTGAGTTTAATGAATACATTTTACAAATTTTTATTACAAAATTTCTAATGATGGAAGCTAATGCTCTATGTTTTAGACAGCCTTCAGATGAATAAAAATGGTCACTAAATTCTATCATGTCAATCTGATCAGGATGTCATCAACAAATTATTTACAAAGCGTGTACCTGCTTTCTCTGTGTTGGATATAAGACTCAAACCCTGATCTCAAAGAATTTACAACTGCAATGGCTCACCTCAGTTGAAATTCTCCCTCTGTTTATCTTTAAAACTTTCTATAACTGCAATTTTAGCTAGTAATTTTATCTTCCATAGGCTCAGTTTTCTTATTTATAAAATGAGGACATTAAGATAGATCATTCACAAAGCTCCTATTAGGTATGAAATTCTGAGATACTATAAAAAAAGAACTTCAAGACTTCTGAGGCTGAGGAGATCATGAATGGTAGAGCTGGGGTTTGACACGGGAGTGTGAAATATGGGGATTTAATAAACAGAAATAAGGGAGAAGCACATTCCAGGGAAGTTGAATTGACTGAGCTCAGGTTAGAGGCAAGAAGTCTTGTGATGGGATGGACTGGCTTGAGTGGAGATGCACACTGGAGATCAGTAGGAGAGAAAGTTGGCTGGTAAGTTGGGCCAGATGGTGGAATGACTTGAATGTCTAGCTGGGGCTCAGGTTTTGTTTAAGAGGCAAAAGTGTTTTCTAAGGAAGAATAGTAACATTTGCAAAGTATTTATCATTGGAATTTATAAGACTGGCATATATGGGTATATTAGAGGGAATACATCTAATTTGAAAGCTGTAAGAATGTAGGAACAGGTATATAAGAAACATCAATAGGGAGGTTTCAGTTGGAAGTGTAAAGGAAGGAACAGAAATGTTATACCATGCACATGCCACCAAATCACTGTGCTGTGGTTTTCATACGCATCTTTGGCAGGAATGTGTCCATATTTTCATTTTGCAAGATAGCTGCTTCACATCACAAGATAAATCTATGCTCAAGAAAGGCCATCCTCCTGGTTAAGCACCAAAGAAAGGTTAATAATTACATTCTACCAAAATCTTCTGGCTCCTTGGAATTTGGTGCTGCATTCATGTGCTGCCACTATACTGTGAACCCCATAGTTGATTAATAGCAGCAAAACACATTAAATTGTGAGAATTCGGGCAGCATTTCTATATTCAGTAGGATCTGTATGAATATAATAAATGGAAGATTTGTTTAGTTCTCCTGATGTTTTGAGTAAGTCAGACAGTAATACTTGCAACACATATGAAAGCATTTTTATAATGTAACCTCAAAAAAGAGGCAAAAGAAACCACAGAAATCTAGAGAAGCATAATCCACCAAGGGGCCTGACACTCTGAGCCAAAGGCTCCTCCCTTCTTCTGCTCTCTAAGCCCTCTTTTCATCATAGACATAAGTCAAGAAATAATAGCATCTTGTTGGTGTGGGAATGGCCAGACTGAACTCATGAGCAATTGCCACTCATAACTAGAAGGTTATGAAATGTATATTTCACTAAATAGGGCAACAATCTAAGGAGTTTTTTTAGGGTTTGATTCCAATAGCATTATTTTTTTTTCATTAAAGTTCCCATGGATTTATTTAATCTTCAACATGTATGCTATACTTGCTTGGTCAGTGTAAATTTTCAATTAAACTGTGAAAATGGTTGTTAGCATCTTACATCTGGGGTTCTTTTTCTAACTTAGTTCCCACAAGAAGATGAAATATATTAAGAACCTGAATCATTCTGTATTACATGTGCCAGATACACTATGTAGATCCCATGGCAGGCATATTTAATGAGGGAATCAATTTCTGCCTCAGCCCTAATTTGGCCTTTCCCAGTGTCCAATATGTTTCTCTCAAATGAACTGGTCCATGGGGAGCTTCAAAAAGTCAGGGTGTGTGAAGAGAAGGAACAGGAAAAAAAAATTCAGCATTAGGATAGTTTTCTGCAAGCTTATTTTTTTTTTTACAAAGTTATGTCAGTTGAACTCCCTAGTTTAAACTAACCAGAGCACAGGCACCTTAATTAATCAAAAAATTCCCCTTAATACCAATTCGCTCTCTCTCTCACCTGCCCCCCACCACCCCACACACAACCATTCCACTGTGGAGTAACATATTTCTGCATTGTCCCACATATGGTCTAAATTAGCACCTGCATAGTTCACTTATTAAATGAAAAACAGCTCTTTACTTGACCTATAGAGTTTTTGTATACAAGAACCTATCCAACAGCATTATGTCTTCCCTTATCAGATGTGTGTGGTATGACATAATGAATGTAACACTTCAGTGCAATTGGCAAGGTTTCAGTTCCCAAGCGCAGGGTCACATTTCCCTGTGCATTGTTTTGAAACCAGACATTCTGCATTGGGTAGCTAATGTTGAAGCCCTGGATTTTTCCCTCAGAGATCTCAAACTAAATCTGAGAAACTAGTAACCCAAATTTAGTAATAGCAAAAAATATATTCACTGAACAAGAGCTTCTTAGAATAAGTAATGAAAACTCCAGAGAAATGTTAGGTGAATGTGTGGGGCTAGCCCAAGAGTCTCTTTTATCTGAAAATTGCTAAAGGATGATAGCATTGCATAGAGTATTTAATTCTGATTTTAAGAATAAGTTTCCTGTTCGTTGTCTTAATAAAGCAGCATCCACATCCAAATTTTCAATGATTTTCTAATATATTTAAATTATATATAATTACACAAAATAATACACATCAACATTATTGTACTATTTATATGAAGTTTACTATTTTTCCAATCTTAAGTTTTAAAAATTTGTTAGCCTTTAAATTGGAGACAAACATAATATACACACATGACTGAAGTGCCTGGGCTTAACAAACAGAGATACATCATTTTGAGACTGTGTAAGTAGGCTTGAGAATATACAGAAAGATGTACATTAATTTACTGGGGGAAAAAAAAAAGCATGACAGTGACTGTAATGTGAGTTTTTAATGATGTAAATGATTAGTATTCCTGGCAAATAGTGGTTAAACTGTATCTATTCACTAAAGAACAACAACAAATAGATTTTAGAACAGATGAGGTCTAGTTTAGATACTACAGTGACTCAGATTCTAATGCATTAAACCAGTATTTAATAGGTAGAAATATTTCTTAAAACAATCATCTCAGGCTGGGCGCAGCGGCTCAGGCCTGTAATCCCAGCACTTTGGGAG
This sequence comes from Colobus angolensis palliatus, assembly GCF_000951035.1. NCBI lineage: Eukaryota > Metazoa > Chordata > Mammalia > Primates > Cercopithecidae > Colobus > Colobus angolensis. The sequence continues at coordinate 2,624,288 of NW_012115156.1, read as the reverse complement.
GCCGAGGCGGGTGGATCACGAGGTCAGGAAATCAAGACCATCCTGGCTAACAGGGTGAAACCCCGTCTCTACTAAAAAAAAATACAAAAAATTAGCCGGGAGTGGTAGCAGGTGCCTGTAGTCCCGGCGGCCGCCTGTAGTCCCACCTACTCGGAGGCTGAGGCAGGAGAATGGTGTGAACCAGGGAGGCAGAGCTCGCAGTGAGCCAAGATCGCATCACTGCACTCCAGCCTGGGCGACAGAGTGAGACTCCGTCTCAAAATAAAACAAACAAACAAAAAAAATTGTAATCTCAGAGTTAATAATAGAAATAAAAACAAACACAAAAAGTCTTAAGATGTTCTTAAACAAAGAGCAATGGTCACATACATCTGAAAGTTTACATCCCAATTAATTATTATAGAACAGAAAGAACATAAACGCTTTGGCAAAAATTTAGATATGGACAACTGTAATAGGCAAGAATAGGCTTATCTCTTATGTAAAACTATACTTGAGTCAACAGGAACTTCAGTTTAGAAAGTACAACTTTAAATATACAAAATTGAAGTCTATACAATCCTGAAAGTTTTAGAAATGGAATTATCTGCCAAATAGTAAGATATTAGAAGAAATGTACACTCAAACTCAACAAAGGTTCATAATAGAGAAAATGAAATGCACTAGATTGCTTTGATAATACATGAGCATTTTTAAACAAATATTTTTAAAGCATCTGCTGTGGACAAGGTACTGTGGAAATAGTACATGCTTGATAAATATTTCATAAATGTTGTTATATCTCAAATCCAATTGTATCTCCAGAAACACAAAAAGCATACATCATTAAAATATGTGTAAGTGTACTTATTTACAAGATATGTGCTATTCCTATTTTCAAAAACTAGTATTATCAAAGGGTTACCAGAGACTTACTTTGAGCAGTTAAGTAGTAAATATATGGAACACATTAACTTAAAGAGTTAAACTAAAAATATAAATATGTACAAGAGATATTTTATTAAATTTGGCATCAATGGATCCATAATAGGTTAGTGAAAGAAGATAGAGATTTTCCAGGTACATCTGCAAGTTTTATGTTATAAAATAAATATCAGACTCCCCTGTTAAACATCCCTTGGAAATGACAGAATAAGAAAATATTAGATTAAATAACCAAAAGGAACTTATGCAGAACTTTTGACATTATGCAAATTTACATATCTGGCATTAGATTTTGTTACCAAGAAGCATAAGAACTTTTAGAGATTTAAGAACTGAATAAATTAATTCACCCACCTGTATAGAGGAAAACGTATTGGGATGCCTTCTGAGATATTTTAAAGCTTTGTGATTCAATAATTATTTATAGAGAATTAACATTTATATTGTATTCTGCAGAATTTTCCCCTTCCCACCACCATCATCACATCAGTCCATGGAATAGTAAATTCATTCTTATATTGGAGATAGAGGTGTTATAGAAGAAAAGCAGAAAGAACTTAACAAAATTTGTGGACCAGATGAAGAAAAATGGGATTAATGAGAGGTAGTACATGACCTATTAATCAATGTCCCTTATAGAATGTTGAAAGATGAATTGATATAGCAAACTGGAAGCTTCCTAGAAAAAGACCTCAGGGCTCTGTGCTGGGTACCAACCTGTTCACTATTTTATCTATAATCAGGATGATGCCACCAGAATTATTATCGAATGGCAGGTCTCAAGAGCTAGGAAGAAGTTTTAATATGTGGGATGACAGAAACAAGACTGGAAGGAGGCCAATGGGTGAGAATGATAGTATGAAATTTGAAAAATGAAATATAAGAGGAATAGGCATTAAAGCTGTCTTTGGTCTTATAATAAAGGGTGTAAGATCTAGCCTACTAAAAGCAGTAAAAATGTGACTTTGGTGAAAGAGACTTAACCTTCTAAGTATCTGTTTCCTTATCTATGTGATGGAAGTAAGAGTAAGGTTGTTATAAAAAAAATGTGGTATGCATGTAGAATGTCCACTGCTTAGCACTTAGCAGGGGCTGGAAAAATTTTAGCTGCTGTTATTAGTAATATATCTTATGGAGGATAATTGGAATCTACCAAATATCATTATCACTACATGACAAATTATCAAAGTAAAACAAAATCACAAGTACAATGTGCTGTTCAATAGGACACACTGTTTCTCTTCTAATCATTAAAATTGTATTACTAATAAGAATATAGAATGTTGGTAATATTTTTGATCCTTTCAGGAAAAAACACAATTTTGAGAGTGGAAACATGAACTCAGCATTAAGTCCGGGTTTTAACCCCCCAAAACAAGAAATAAATGAGAGAACATGTATTTATAAAGCAATTTAGTGAAGTTAAATTTTCATTATTTGTAAGATAGGAAATTGGAATGACTTATTTTAATGCCTCAAGCTCATATTAAACATTTTATTGACAAGAGATTGAAGCATTTCCACATTTTGATTATCTTGATATTAATAATACCTACTATTAAGAAATTATTTTATGCAAAATCTTGTACTTGAGGCCTTCATTAGAAATTCATTAAATGTTAACTTCAAGTCAGAGTCAGTCTTGGGTAAATGAAAGAAAATGTCAGTTCTCCATAATTAAGCTTTCCTGATACTTCATTTTCTGCTAAACCCTTCTATACCCCAGTGATCTCCCTTGTCTTCTCATTTTTATTTGAAATAAAAAGTTGCACCTGTTAAATTGTTAATATAAGGCTGATTCTTTGATTGTCTCAAGCATATTTGCTTTTACCAAAAACTAAAGTTTCAGAAAAATAAAACCTGAAAACACAAAGCAGAAAGCTGAACCTATCAAACCTGTGTTATTTGTCCAGTTCTCCAAAAATAATTCCACCATGCAGTCATTGCAATTCTATCTACATGGTTTATCCATCAAACACATGAAAAGGGGTTACTATAAGGGAGTCAAAACCACTATGACAAGTTGTGATATTCACTAATTAAGTTCATAAATCAAGGTAAAATAAAATAAAGTAAAAGTGTAGCTGAGAAATTTGAGAAATCTGATCAATAGATGGGACATATTTAATAGCCCAAACTATCCATCATATGTTTGGAGTAAAGAAAAAAATATTTAAAATTTTTTAAATTACATTTTTCAAACAGAAAACTTGCTTCTACTTTTAAAGTACTATTTCATAAATTAAAATTGAATCTACAAGTTTCTGAATCTTTCATAACAGTGTATTTAAAACTCACTTCTAAATGATTAGAGCATCTTTTAAAAATTTATCTGATGGCTTTCTTTTTGAATAGCTAAGTTCTAGGGTACATGTGCACAATATGTAGGTTTGTTACAAAGGTATACTTGTGCCATGCTGGTGTGCTGCACCCATTAACTCATCATTTACATTATGTATTTCTCCTAATGCTATCCCTTCCCACTCCCCCCACCCCACAACAGGCCCTGATGTGTGATGTTCCCCCTTCTGTGTCCAAGTGTTCTCATTGTTCAATTCCCACCTATGAGTGAGAACAGGTGGTGTTTGGGTCTTTGGCCTTGCGATAATTTGCTGAGAATGATGGTTTCCAGCTTCATCCATGTCCCTACAAAGGACATGAGCTCATCCTTTTTTATGGCTGCATAGTATTCCATGGTGTGTATGTGTCACATTTTGTTAATCCAGTCTATCATTGATGGACATTTGGGTTGGTTCCAAGTCTTTGCTATTGTGAATAGTGCTGCAATAAAAATACGTGCGCATGTGTCTTTATGGCAGCATGATTTATAATCCTTTGGGTATATACCCAGTAATGGGATGGCTGGGTCAAATAGCATTTCTAGTTCTAGATCCTTAAGGAATTGCCACACTGTTTTCCACAATGGTTGAACTAGTTTACAGTCCCACCAACAGTGTAAAAGTGTTCCTG
>NW_012115156.1:2615038-2615344 GCF_000951035.1 Colobus angolensis palliatus | reverse complement strand
CTGTAGATGTGTGGTATTATTTCTGAGGGCTCTGTTCTGTTCCATTGGTCTATATCTCTGTTTTGGTACCAGTACCATACTGTTTTGGTTACTGTCGCCTTGTAGCATAGTTTAAAGTCAGGTAGTGTAATGCCTCCAGCTTTGGTCTTTTGGATTAGGATTGACTTGGCAATGCGGGCTCTTTTTTGGTTCCATATGAACTTTAAAGCAGTTTTTTTCTAATTCTGTGAAGAAAGTCATTGGCAGGTTGATGGGGATGGCATTGAATCTATGAATTACTTTGGGCAGTATGGCCATTGTCATGAT
>NW_012115156.1:2600223-2610493 GCF_000951035.1 Colobus angolensis palliatus | reverse complement strand
AGGATGATGTTGGCCTCATAAAATGAGTTGGCTTCTTTTTCTATTGATTGGAATCATTTCAGAAGGAATGGTACCAGCTCCTCCTTATACCTCTGGTAGAATTCAGCTGTGAATCCATCTGGTCCTAGACTTTTTTTGGTTGGTAAGCTATTAATTATTGCCTCAAATGCAGAGCCTCTTATTGGTCTATTCAGAGATTCAACTTCTTCCTGGTTTAGTCTTGAGAGCATGTATGTTTCCAGGAATTTATCCATTTCTTCTAGATTTTCTAGTTTATTTGCATAGAGGTGCTTATAGTATTCTCTGATGGTAATTGGTGTTTCTGTGGGATCAATGATGATATCCCCTTTATCATTTTTTATTGCATCTATTTGATTTTTCTCTCTTTTCTTCCTTATTAGTCTTGCTAGCAGTCTATCAATTTTGTTGATCTCAAAAAAACTGGATTTGAAGGGTTTTTTGTGTCTCTATCTCCTTTAGTTCTGCTCTGATCTTAGTTATTTCTTGCCTTCTGCTAGCTTTTGAGTCTGTTTGCTCTTGCTTCTCTAGTTCTTTTAATTGTGATGTTAGGGTGTCAATTTTAGATATTTCCTGCTTTCTCTTTTGGGCATTTAGTGCTATAAATTTCCCTCTACATACTGCCTTAAATGTGTCCCAGAGATTCTGGTATGTTGTGTCTTTGTTCTCATTGGTTTCAAAGAAGATCTTTATTTCTGCCTTCCTTTCGTTATGTACCCAGTAGCCATTCAGGAGCAGGTTGTTCAGTTTCCATGTAGTTGAGTGGTTTTGAGTGAATTTCTTAATTCTGAGTTCTAGTTCGATTGCACTGTGGTCTGAGAGACAGTTGGTTATAATTTCTGTTCTTTTACATTTGCTGAGGAGTGCCTTACTTCCAACTATGTGGTCAGTTTTGCAATAGGTGTGATGTGCTGCTGAGAAGAATGTATATTCTGTTGATTTGGGGTGGAGAGTTCTGTAGATGTCTATTAGGTCCACTTGGTACAGAGCTGAGTTCAATTCCTGTATATCCTTGTTAGCTTTCTGTCTCGTTGATCTGTCTAATATTGACAGTGGGGTGTTAAAGTCTCCCATTATTATTGTGTGGGAGTTTAAGTCTCTTTGTAGGTCTCTAAGGTCTTGTTTTATGAATCTGGGTGCTCCTGTATTGGGTGCATATATATTTAGGATATTTAGCTCTTCTTGTTGAATTGATCCCTTTGCCATTATGTAATGGCCTTCTTTGTTTCTTTTGATCTTTGTTGGTTTAAAGTCTGTTTTTTCAGAGACTAGGATTGCAACCCCTGCCTTTTTTTGTTTTCCATTTGCTTGGTAGATCTTCCTCCATCCCTTTGTTTTGAGGCTATGTGTGTGTCTGCACATGAGATGTGTCTCCTGAATACAGCAGACTGATGTGTCTTGACTCTTTATCCAATTTGCCAGTCTGTATCTTTTAATTGGAGCATTTAGCCCATTTACATTTAAGGTTAATATTGTTATGTGTGATTTTGATCCTGTCATTATGATGTTAGTTGATTATTTTGCTCGTTAGTTGATGCAGTTTCTTCCTAGCATTGATGGTCTTTACAATTTGGCATGTTTTTGCAGTGGCTGGTATTGGTTGTTCATTTCCATGTTTAGTGCTTCCTTCAGGAGCTCTTGTAGGACAGGACTTTCAAAGAAGTTGGTCCCCTTGCAAATTCTCATCAGTGAATGTGGCTTTGAGATAACCAGGAATAATAATTTGATTTTTATGCGTGAATTTTTATAATTCACCTTTTTAAAATGAATTATATTCTATTTGCTTATTCTAGCAACAGGGTATGCAGGAAAAAAATTGCTGTAGTGGTCATTTTACAGATGAGAAAAACAGTTATGGCCAGAGATGACATGGCCTGCCTCAAGTTAGGCTGCCATTAAAGGCTTGAGGGAGAGGGAAGCAAACCTGCCCAATCTTTCAGTCTCTTGAAATTTATATTTGTTCACACAGCCTTTTTGTGCTTCCAATTGTTCCGTGAATTCACCAGAACAAGAAACAGTATTTCCTTCCCCATGTATGACAGGAGAATAATACATAGTAAGCGTTTCTAAGGACATTCTAGACAATGTTCTAGACAACTTGTCATTTGATCAGGACATGCTTTGCGATGATGCTGACAATAATGATGAGGATGTGATGCTGTTGATCAATTAACAAATATACCAGAAATACATACAATGGGAAGAACAGTATAATAAGTACAAAAGGAATATGAAAAAGCATAATATATATCATTTGCCACCAAGCAGTTCACAATTCTTTTGGAAGGAAATATTTAATCCATATAAAAGGCAATAAACAATTCAAGGCAGTTGAGGAAAAATTCAAAGCAGGTCGTACACACTAAAAGAATGATAAACTAAATAAGCAGTGTGTCTTTGGGGGAAGAAATGTATCACTGTTGTCTAGGACGATCAGTCCTGGCTCATTGTAAAAGTATAATGTAAATTGATTTTGATGAATTCAAGGGTTTGAAACAGATAGAAGTATTCACATATCAACAAAATCAGCAGATAAGAGTTCCTACTTTTTTCTAATGTTTAGGCAACACATCCACTCAATATGTTAAAAAATACATTGACTTTCTTCATATAATTAGAAAAAACTACTTTAAATTTCATATGGAGCCAAAAAGGGCCCATATAGCCAAAACAATCCTAAGCAAAAAGAACAAAGCTGGAGGCATCACACTACCTGACCTTGACTTCAAACTATACTACAAGGCTACATTAACCAAAACAGCACGGTACTGGTACCAAAACAGATATATAAACCAAAGGAACAGAACAGAGGCCTCCGAAATAAGACCACACATCTACAACCATCTGATCTTTGACAAACCTGAAAAAAGGAAGCAATGGGGAAAGGAGTCCGTATTTAATAAATGGTGTTGGGAAAATGGGCAAGCCATATGCAGAAAACTTATACTAGACCCCTATCTTATGCATTATACAAAAATTAACTCAAGATGGATTAAAGACTTAAATGTAAGACCTAAAATCATAAAACTCTAGAAGAAAACCTAGGTAATACCATTAAGGACATAGGCATGGATAAAGACTCATGACTAAAACACCAAAAGCAATGGCAACAAAAGCCAGAATTGACAAATGGGATCTAATTAAACTAAAGAGCTTCTGCACAGCAAAAGAAACTACCATCAGAGTGTACAGCTAAGCTATAGAATGGGAGAAAATTTTTGCAATCTACCCATCTGACAAAGGGCTAATATCCAGAATCCACAAAGAACTTAAACAAATTTACAGGAAAAAAACAAACAACCCCATCAAATGTGAGCGAAGCAAAGACTAGGATCAGACACTTCTCAAAAGAAGACACTTATGCAGCCAACAGATACATGAAAAAATGCTTATCATCACTGGTCATCAGAGAAATGAACATCAAAACCACAATGAGATACCATCTCACACCAATTACAATAGCGATCATTAAAAGGTCGGGGAACAACAGATGCTGGAGAGGATGTGGAGAAATAGGACTGCTTTTACGCTATTGGTGGGACTGTAAACTAGTTCAACCATTGTGGAAGACAGTGTGGCAATTCCTCAAGGATCTAGAACTAGAAATACCATTTGACTCAGCCATCCCATTACTGGGTATATACCCAAAGGATTATAAATCATGCTGCTATAAAGACACATGCACATGTATGTTTACTTTGGCACTATTCACAATAGCAAAAACTTGGAACCAACCCAAATGTCCATCAGTGATAGACTGGATAAAGAAAATGTGGCACATATACACCATGGAATACTATGCAGCCATAAAAAAGAATGAGTTCATGTCCTTTGTAGGGACATGGATGAAGCCGGAAACCATCATTCTGAGCACACTATCAAAAGGATAGAAAACCAAACATTGCATGTTCTCACACATAGGTGGGAATTAAACAATGAGAACACTTGGACACAGGGTGGGAAACATCACATATGGCAGAAGTCTGTCATGGGGAGGGGGGCAGGGAGAGGCATAGCATTAGGAGAAATACCTAATGTAAATGCTGAGTTAATGTGTGCAGCAAATCAACATGGCACATGTATACATATGTAAAAAACCTGCATGTTGTGCACATGTACCCTGGAACTTAAAGTATAATTTAACAAAAGGAAAAAAAATCCCATAAAATTCACCATTCTTTATAATAAAAAAAACCCTTAATGAATTGGGAATGGAGAGAATGAACCTCAGAATAATAAAGGCCACAAACCCACAGCTAACATTGTACTGAAGAGGCAAAAATGGAAAGCCTTTCCTTTAAGATCAGCAACAAGATAAGTTTGCCCACTTTCATCACTTTTATTCAGCATAATACTAGAAGTTCTCACCAGAACCATGAGGTAAGATAAAGAAATGAAGGATATTCTAATTGAAAAGGAAAAAAATCAAATTAGCCCTGTTTGCAAATGACATAATCTTATACTTAGAGAAACCTAAAGACTCTACCAAAAAAAAAAAAAAAAACTGTTAGAACTGATAAATGAATTCAGTAAAGTTGTAAGACACAAAATCAACATACGAAAATCAGTGGCGTTTATATATGCCAATAGCAAACAATCTGAAAAAAATCAAGTAAGTGGCCGGGCATGGTGGCTCACGCCTCTAATCCTAGCACTTTGGGAGGCCTAAGCAGGTGGATTACTTGAGGTCAGGAGTTCGAGCCCAGCCTCGCCAACATGATGAAACCCCACCTCTACTAAAAATACAAAAGATTAGCCAGGCATGCCACATACCAGCTACTTGGGAGACTGAGATAGGACAACCACTTGAACCTGGGAGGTGGAGGTTGCATTGAATTGAGATCACGCCATTGCACTCCAGCCTGGCCAACAGAGCGAGACTTAGTCTCAAAAAAAAAGAAAAAAAGGAAGTAATTTTATTTACAAGAGCTACAAAGAATATAAAATACCTAGGAACCGATTTAGTCAAAGAATTGGAAAATCTATACAAGGAGAACTACAAAACACTGATGAAAGGAATTGAAGAAGACACACAAAAATTGGAAAGATATTCCATGCTTGTGGATTGAAGGAATTAATATTGTGCAACAATTCTACCCAAAGCAATTTATAGATTCAATGCAATCCTTATCAAAAAACCAATGTCATGCTTCACAGAAGTACAAAAAACATCCTAAAATTTCTATGGAACCCTAGAAGATTTTAAAGAGGCAAAGTAATCCTGAGCAAAAAGAACAAAGCTGGAAGCATCACATCATCTGAATTCAAAATAGTCTACAAAGCTATAATAACCAAATAAGCATAATACTGGCATTAAAAACAGACATATATACTAAAGGAGAAGAATAGATAACCCAGAAATAAATCCACAGATTTATAGCCAACTCATTTTCAATAAAGTTTCCAATAACAAACAATGGGGAATGGACAGTTTCTTTAATAAACGGTGCTGGAGAAACTGGATAATTAACACAGAAGAATAAAACTAGATCTTCACCTTTAACACAAAAATTAAATCAAAATACATTACAGACTGAAGTCTAAGACCTCAAATTGTAAAACTACTAACAAAAAACTTTGGGGAAATGCTCCAGAATATTGTTCTTGGAAATGAATTTTTGTGCAAAACATTAAAAGCACAGGCAAAGTTGGCAACAATAGACAAATAGGATTATATCAAACTAAAAAGCTTCTGCACATCAGGGAAAACATGGACAGAGTGAAGAGACAATCCACAGAATGGGAGAAAATATTTACAACCTATCCATCTGACAAGGAATTCATAAACACACTATATAAGGAGCTTAAACAATTAAATAGCAAAAAAAAAAAAACTGATTTAAAAATAAACAAAAGAACTGAATAGACATTTCTCAAAAGACGACATACAGATAGACAACAGATAAATGTTCAACATCACTAATAATCAGAGAAATGAGAATGAAACCACAATGAAATATCATTTCACCCCAGTTAAAAATGGCTTTTATCAAAAAGACAGGAACAATGAATGCTGACAAGAATGCAGAAAAAGAGGAATCCTTGCACATGGTTGGTGGGAGTGTAAATTAATGCAGCCAATATGGAAAACTATATGGAGTTTCCTCAAAAAAATTTAAAAAAAGAATTTCCACATGATTCAGCAATTATACTACTGAGTATATATCAAAAATAAAGGAAATCAATATATCAAAGAGATATCTACACTCCTATGTTTACTGCAGCACTATTCACCACAGCCAAAATATAGAATCAACCTAAGTGCCCATCAATGAATGAGTGGATAAAGAAAATATATGTATACAAATAGAATATTATTCACCCAAAAAAAGGAATGAATCATGTCATTTGTCATGATTCAAAAAAAAAGAATGAATCATGTCATTTTTAGCAGCATGGATAGAACTGGAAGTCATGATACAAGCCAAGTACAAAAAGACAAATATTGCATATGCATATATGGGAGCTAAAAAAGTGGCTCTCATGAAGGAAGACAGTAGATTGGTGGTGAATAGAGGACAGAAAAGGTTGAGGGGCAAGCGAAGGGAATAAAGAGAGGTTGATTAATGGATAGAAACACACAGTTTGATGGAAGAAATAAGACCTAGTTTCATAGATCAGTATTGTGACTATAATTTATCATAATCTGTTGTATATTTCAACGTAGCTGGCAGAAAATCATTCAAAAGTTTCTAGCATGAAGAAAAGACAAATATTTAAGATGATGAATGTCACAATTACACTGATTTGATCTTTACAAATTATGTAAATATATTAAATTATCACAAAAACCCTAAAATATGTACATCTAGTATAGATCAATGAAAGATAAAATTGAAAAGATAACATAAAAAATAATTCAGACCCAATGACTTTTCTTATGGGGATAAAGAATGGCTGAACAAAGGTAATTACTTCTATGATGGGAAAAATCAAACAAATTTGCGATATATTGTATTCATCAGGATTTTCAGTTAAAAACAGCAAAACCTATTCTTGCGAGTTTAAGCTGAAAGGTATAGAAAGATTATGAAAGATGTTCACAGGATCCTTAGGTGAACAAAAGCATCAAGTTTGGATGCTATGTAGCCTGAAGAAAATTGAGGTCCAGAAAACTCAGGAGAAATATTTAATCATTCTTTATCCTTTTGGACCTATGATACTAGAAACTTTGCATTAGCAGTCCACAAAAAGTCATACAGCTCCACCATTAAGTTTTGGCAAGAGATATGATATTCAGTGAGTGTGACTACTGCTTTTTTCCCTATTTGGTGGCACGTAGGTCACATGAAGAGACTTAGTTACAAGAAAGCCTGGAAATACATAGTTTTATCATTTTCCAATTTCTAACATACAAGAAGGCAAGATCAAAGGGGGTTGGAAATGATGTTGAATTAGTCAATCTGCTATAGGTGTTGAAAAGCTAAATTTGATGAACCTAGATGAGTATTGTGAGATATAAGATGAGAAGGAAGACATAAGATGAGAAGGAAGATGCTGTACAAATGTTGACATCCTTGGCTCTTTTCTTTTTTCAAATAGTAGTGGGGACATATGGGCTGGGATCAGGGTGGGATAAAGGAAAATGAAAAAAAAGTCCTGTTTTGGACAAGCTAATGTTATGGTATCTGAACCCAGCGGAGATCTCCAGTAGAATCTGACTATATGGTTCTGGAGTTGAGGGGAGAGAGCAGAAATGATAGAGATTTGTGAGCCTTCACCATGAGGTGAAAACATGGAAAAAAGGAAGAGGTAGAGTAGACTTAGTGATATAGGAATATACACAAATCTGAATAAGACTCTGAGACATAGTTAAGGGGCTAGGAGAGAAACAGAAGCTTCTATGGAGAAGTAGTATGCCTAAGGTAGGATGGAGAGTTTGAAAAAAGCAAAAACATAAATGATGAATACTGTCAAATGCTATAGAAGTAATCCAATTAAGGTAAATTTTGGGAAAGAACAATGCATTTAGCCACAGCAGACAATTCTAACCTCACATATCTCATGTGAGACTAGAAAATTTATAAAGAAAGGAAGTTTAATTGTCTTAGAGTTTTGCAGGCTGTACAGGAAGCATAGTGGTTTCTGCTTCTGTTGAGGCTTCAGGAAACTTCCAGTCATGGCAGGAGGCAAAGAGGGAGCAGGCATTTCACATGGCAGGAGCAGCATCAAGCGAGAGAGACAAGAGGTGCTACACACTTTTAAACCGACAGATCTCACAAGGACTCACTCAGTATTCTTAGAACAGTACCAAGGGGATGGTACTAAACCATTCATGAGAAATCTACCCCCACAATCTAATCACTTCACCCTAGGCCCTGCCTCCTACACTGGGGATTATATTTTAACATGTCATTTGGGTGAGGACACAGATCCAAACCATATTACCTTAAATGCAAATGATAACCAATATTTTTTCCTATTGTTTGAAGATACTATATGAAAAAAAATCAAGTTAGACTAAAAGCAGTAAAGTAGAATTTAGGAGGAAATTTAAAACAATAATAAGACACACCTAGAGAGTTAATAATTTTGAAAAATTAAAATGTTTTGAAAACATTAAAGGATACCACAAATGTACAGCTGGACATACAGAAGAACTGAGTAAAAAAAGTGAAAACTAATCAAAAGTTACAAAGTCTAATACTGTCCTAACAATAGAGAAGAAAATGTGGAAAGGAATACATTATTTGACAAGAGCAAATGAGTATCATCAACAGCCCAAAATGGGATTAATTATTGTGAGGAGTAATCAAGAAAGAGACTAAATAAAATGTTTCTGGAACTTTGAAAAGGAAAATTTTCTCTAGCTTTTGCCAAAGGTTGCTAGGAATTTCCAAAATATGCAGAAAATAAATTAAAATATATCTCAGTGACTGGTAAGATGGCCAAATAGAAACATCTCTGGTCTGCAGTTCCCAGCAAGATAAACGTAGAGGATAGGTGATTTCTGCATTTCCAACTAAAGTACCCAGCTCATCTCACTGAGACTGGTTGGACAGTGTGTGCAGCCTACAGGGGGTGAGCCAAAGCAGGATGAGGTGTTGCCTCACCAGGGAAGTGCAAGGGATCGGGGAACTCCCTCCCCTAGCCAAGGGAAGCTGTGAGGGACCATGCCATGAGGAACAGTGCATTCCGGCCTCGAAATTACACAAGGTCTTCGCAACACACAGACCAGGAGATTCCCTTTGGTGCCTACACCACCAGGGCTCTGGGTTTCAAGCACCAAACCAGGCAGCCATTTGGGCAGACACCGAGCTAACTGCAGGAGTTTTTATTCATATCCCAGTGGTTCCTGGAACACAAGCAAGACAGAACCATTCCCTCCCCTGGAAAGGGGGCTGAAACCAGGTAACCAAGAGGTCTAGCTCTGTGGATCCCACCCCCAGGGAGCCCAGCAAGTTATGATCCACTGGCTTGAAACTCTTGCTGTCAGCACAGCAGTCTAAAGTCGATGTGGGACGCTTGAGCTTGGTGGGGAGAGGGGCGTCTGCCATTACTGAGGCTTGAGTAGGCAGTTTTCCACATGCAATGTAAAAAAAAGCTGCCAGGAAGTTCAAACTGGGTGGAGCCCACCACAGCTCAGCAAAGCCACTGCCTCTCTAGATTCCTCTTCTCTGGGTAGAGCATCTCTGAAAGAAAGGCAGCAACCCCAGTCACACACTTATAAAGATCCCGTCTCCCAAGGAGAGAGCACCTGGGAGAAGGGGTATCTGTGGACGCAGCTTCAGCAGACTCAAACGTTCCTGCCTGCCAGCTCAGAAGAGAGCAGCAGATCTCCCAGCACAGAGCTCAAGCTCTGCTAAGGGACAGACTGCCTCTTCAAGTGGGTATGAAAAAAAACTCCTGCAGCTAGCTCAGTGTCTGCCCAAACGGCCACCCGGTTTTGTGCTTGAAACGCAGGGTCCTGGAGGTGGGATCTAATTAAACTAAAGAGCGTTGGCATAGCAAAAGAAATTGTCAGCAGCATGAACAGGCAACTAATATCCAGAATCTACAAGGAACTTAAACAAATGTAAGAGAATAAAACAAACAACTTAATGGAAAGTGGGTAAAGAATATGAATAGACACTTCTCAAAAGAAGACATTCATGTGGCGAAAATCATATGAAAAAACACTCATAAAAAAAATTATGGGGCGGAGCAAGATGGCCAAATAGGAACAGCTCCAGTCTCCAACTCCCAACGCGAGCGACACAGAAGACCGGTGATTTCTGCATTTTCAACTGAGGTACTGGGGTCATCTCACTAG
>NW_012115156.1:2582345-2594053 GCF_000951035.1 Colobus angolensis palliatus | reverse complement strand
CCATAAAGACACATGCATACATATGTTTATTGCAGCACTGTTCACAATAGCAAAGACTTGGAACCAACCCAAATGTCCATCAATGATAGACTGGATAAAGAAAATGTGGCACATAGACACCATGGAATGCTATGCAGCCATAAAAAAGGATGAGTTAATGTCCTTTGCAGGGACATGGATCAAGCTGGAAACCACCATTCTCAGCAAACTAACACAGGAACAGAAAACCAAACACTGCATGTTCTCACTCATAAGGTGTTGAACAATGAGAACACATGGACACAGGGAGGGGAACATCAAACACTGTGCCTGTCAGCGGGGCGGGTGGGGGGGCAGGACTAGGAAGGAGGGAAAACCTTAGGAGAATTACCTAATGTAGATGATGGGTTGGGGTTGATGGGTGCATCAAACAACCATGGCACATGTATACCTATGTAACAAACATACACATTTTGCACATGTATCCTGGAACTTGAATTATAATTAAAAATAATAAAAATTTTAAAAATAGCAAAGTATATATAATAGCAATGTGATACAACTGATTATTAATATAAAAATAACTAAATCTTAAAATAAGGAATAAGCTGAGATGTGTTGGTTTTTTTGTTTTTTTTTCCTTTAACAGCCTGAGAAAAAGGATTCTTCAGAGAAAAGATAAGTAAATTCCCAGTGACATTCCTTTTCAATGATAAGTAGTGCCTAAAATTCGCTAATCTCATGAGGCTTTTGCAGCACTTGGGACTTGGTCTGCCCCTACGGCTCAAGAGCCGCTCATCTAACATGTTTTCCTCCACTTTTCTTTGGTCATCAGCCAAAGTGCTGGCCCCTGACCAGTTCACCCTCATTTTTCTTATCTCTGTCCTATTCTGGGACACCCATTCTTTCACACCTAGCATTCTTTTTGCTACTGACCCTTGCCTTTTATTCTAGAACACTTATCTATCACCTAGCATCTACTCTATACTGCCAATCTATTCACAGATGGGTTCTTCTACTCCCTTCTAAATAGCATGCAAGCTAAAACTTTGTATTCCCTCTTACTTAACTATAGAATCCAAAAAATCAAGTAGCAGCATTTTGCTTTAACCCTCCACTGCTGTATTCTGATCATTATTTGATGATTTAACAATACGTACCTCCTCTGAGATGCCTATTATCCTCTATCCAGCCTTACTGATATTATCTGAAGACTTGATAACCCATCAACACCTTTTTTTTTTTTTTTTTTTTGAGACAGAGTCTCTCTCTGTCACCCAGGCTAGAGTGCAATGGAGCAATCTGGGCTCACTGCAACCTCCATCTCCCGGGTTCAAGCAATTCTCCTGTCATAGCCTCCTGAGTAGCTGGGACTACAGGAGCATGCAACCACATCCGATTAATTTTTGTATTTTCAGTAGAGACAGGGTTTCACCATATTGGTCAGGCTGGTTTCAAACGGATTACAGGTGTGAGCCACTATGCCCGGCTCCCATCACCACTTTTACAGACTTAGCACTTTCCTATCCGACCTAGGATAACATATCATTTAACTTATCTCTTGCAATAATCCCCATTGCTCATGTCTTTTTGGTCTTTGGTTGTATCTGACCTACTAACATTCCAAAGTAGATCAATCCAGACATTTTTTTCACTGCACTTGTAGCGACACCCCTGGGTACTGCTGAAGGAAATTTTAGGACATTTCACAAAGCAGTGGATGGCTGCTGGTAATTTATAGTTTCCAAACTCAATGGAGCCCTTTGTGACTCTTAAAACTTATGTTCAAAATTTAAATTCATTTTAATTTCTGAAGCCTGCTGTTGCTTCTGTATCACCTGTCTTGGCAAAAGGCACCACCCTTGAAACCAAAGGCAAAATCCAGATGTTATCCTAGACCTCTTGTTTTTCGTCACCAGCCTTATAACTAATAATTTTTAAAAACACTTAATTCTATTATCTTAGCAGCTTTGTTTTGTTAAAGCAAATGTAAGATATCTCATTTCACCTGCAAACACTTCAGCATAGATCTTTATCTTGCAACATTTTTAAAGAAAACACCATGACATTATTATACCTAACAAAACACTTTCCTCAATGTCATCTAATACCTAGTTCACACTGTATTTTCACCTTTATTTACATTTAATTGACTGTCTATTTTTTATAGTTGGTTTGACCAATCAAAATTCAAGTGATATTATGTTTTGTCATACTATATCTTGACCTCTTGCATCTTTTCTCCTTTACAACAATCCCCGCTATTCTTTTTATCTTCTATGCTATTGATTTGTTGGAGAAACCAGGTCCTGAAAAACATTATCTTGAAATGTCTCACATTCTGGATTTTACCGATCCAGTAAAATCATGCTGTTTGTTCTACCATCCATATTCCTCTATTCCCTGTAAACTGATTTGATGAAATGAAATATAATTTTTTTTCTGAGTAAGAAACTTTAATATGTGATGCTCTATACTGCCTATTGCCCCAATTTTAGATCTCCTGAGCTCGATCAGTAGGTTCAGATAGTGTCAGTCTAATTACTTCATTACAAGAATTCCCATAAAAATTCACCCATTGGTATTAGCATCTATTATTGAAAGCTACCTAAATATTTTTTCTAAGGGTTGAAAAATGGTGACTCTATAATTCTATCATTTATCCTGAATTTATTATCTTGAATTCTGCTATATAGCAAAACTTTTCCTTATCACTTATTTGGTTACCTTGAAATTAATTCATGCAGAAATACAAAATAAATATTTTTCTTAATTTATAGGAAATACAAAGACAGAAACACAAAAGAGTGTACAGATTATGCCAATTTATTTTTCAGAGTAGTTACATTATTTTGTATCCATGAGAAGTCTTGTATAAGTGATCTGGTTAACCCTCAACCTCAACAACACAATACATTAACAAACTGTTTTTTTCCCACTATGGTGAGTTATAAATGATCTCTCAATGTGGTTTTAACTTTTATTTACTTGATTATTTATTAGACTGGGCAACTTTTATTGGCTGTTCAGATTTTATTTCTGTGAAGTACTTATTAAAATTTTTCCCTATTATTTCGAGTTCTTTTTCTTGCAAATTACAAGGTTCTTTGTATTTATTTTTGGATATTGATTAATCTTTTGCTTCTTATGTATATTACAAAACATCATCTCTCAGTTTGTAGTTCTTCTTTCTTTTTTTTCATTGATTTTGATGGTTACAAATCAGAATTTCTGATCGTTATCTTAATGTATTTTAAACTTTACCTCTGCAGTTTGCACTTTTGTATTTTGTTGAATAAATTTCATCTTTCTTGGAAGTCATAAGTATACTGTCTTATAGGATATTATAGTTTTGCTTTTGATCTTATATTTTTAACTGCCCAGTATTCATATAGCATATGGTAGTTAGGCAGTTGTTATTAAGGGAAAAGTCCTTTTGGTATATGCAGTTCCATGCTTGGTTTGATTCAGAACTAAAGCCAAAATTTGAAATTAAATATTTCTTAAAGTCACTATATCTTTACCTTTTCACATGGTCTTTTATTCTGTATAGAGAAAAACACTATTTCTATGATTAGAGTCTTGTCTTTCATTTTTACTGTGGAAAATATAAACGTCAATAGACAGCTGCTACTATTATGAAATGTAGCAATAGAAAGGGCCCTGACCAATTGACGATCTTTTCAATTCAGTTTCCGTCTTGAACCAGTTTTCATCTTGACTATGTCTTTAAGATTCAGTACTTTATTTTCAACACACTTGTAATTGTAAGTGGATAGTAGGTTACAGTTTCAAGGTCCTTCACAATTCCCTACTGATATGGTTATGACAAGCATTATTCTTACCATCTGAGAGAGGATGAAATAGAGAGGAAACCACTTACTAAGTTCACAAGTAAAACAGCCATGAGAAAGGACAAGTTCTTCAGCATTCTAATTCACTGCTCACCTCCAGAACACTTTTCCTGGTTTAAGCATTTATGTCCCAAAGATACAAGGCTGGTAAAACACACACAAATCAACAAATGTAATCCATAACATAAACAGAACCAATGGCAAAAACCAGATAATTATCGCAATAGATGCAGAAAAGACCTTCAGTAAAATTCAACACCCCTTCATGCTAAAAAACTCTCAATAAACTAGGTATCGATGGAACGTATCTCAAAATAATAAGAGCTGTTTATGACAAACCCACAGGCAGTATCATAGTAAATGGGCAAAAGTTGGAAGCATTCCCTTTGAAAACCGGTACAAGACAAGGATGTCCTCTCTCATCACCCCTATTCAACATAGTATTGGAAGTTCCGGCCAGGGCAATCAGGTAAGAGAAAGAAATAAAGCATATTCAAATAGGAAGAGAAGAAGTAAAATTGTCTCTCTTTGCAGATGACATGATTGTATACTTAGAGAAACCCATCATCTCAGCCCAAAATCTCCTTAAGCTGATAAGCGGTTTCAGCAAAGTCTCACGATATAAAATCGATGTGAAAAAAATCACAAGCATTCCTATACACCAATAATGGACAATCAGAGAGCCAAATCATGAGTGAACTCCCATTCACAATTGCTGCAAAGAGAATAAAATACCTAGGAATACATCTTACAAAGGATGTGAAGGACCTCTTCAAGGAGAAGTACAAACCAGAGCTCAAGGAAATTGTTTGAGATGACACAAACAAATGGAAAACATTCTATGCTCATGGATAGGAAGAATCAATATCATGAAAATGGCCATACTGCCCAATGTAATTTATAGATTCAATGATATCCTCATCAAGCTACCATTGACTTTTTTCACAGAGTTAGAAAAAAACTGCTTTAAATTTTATATGGAATCAAAAAAGAGCCCAACCAAAAAGGAGCTCATATAGCAAAGACAATCCTAAGCAAAAATGACAAAGCTGAAGGCATCATTTTACCTGGCATCAAACTATATTACAAGGCTACAGTAACCAAAACAGCATGGTACTGGTACCAAAACAGATATATAAACCAATGGAACAGAAAAGAGGCCTCAGAAATAATGCCACACATCTACAACCAACTGATCTTTGACAAACCTGACAACAAGCAATGGGGAAAGGATTCCCCATTTAACAAATGGTGTTGAGATAACTGGCTAGTCATATGCAGAAAACTGAAACTGGACCCCTTCCTTACACCTTATACAAAAATTAACTCAAGATGGATTGAAGACTTAAACGTAAGACCTAAAACCATAAAAACCCTAGAAGAAAACCTAGGCAATACCATTCAGTACATAGGCATGGGCAAAGACTTCATGACTAAAACACCAAAAGCAATTTCAAGAAAAGCCAAAACTGACAAATGGGATCTGATTAAACTAAAGAACTTCTGCACAACAAAAGAAACTATCATGAGAGTGAACAGGCAACCTACAGAATGGGAGTAAATTGTTGCATCTATCCATCTGGCAAAGGGCTAATATCCAGAATCTACAAGGAACATAAACAAATTTACAAGAAAAAAAAATTTATCAAAAAGTGTGCAAAAGATATGAACAGACACTTCCCAAAAGAAGATATTTATGCGGCCAACAAACATATGAAAAAAAGCTCATCATCACTGGTCATTAGAGAAATGCAAATCAAAACCACAATGAGATACCATCTCATGACAGATAGAATGGTAATCATTAAAAATCAGGAAACAACTGATGCTGGAGAGGATATGGAGTAATAGGAATAGTTTTACACTGTTGGTGGGAGTGTATATTAGTTCAACCATTGTGGAAGACAGTGTGGCGATTCCTCGAAGATCTAGAACCAGAAATACCATTTGACCCAGCAACCCCATTATTAGGTGTATATCCAAAGGATTATAAATCATTCTACTAGAAAGACACATGCACATGTATGTTTATTGCAGCACTGTTCACAATAGCAAAGACTTGGAACCAACCCAAATGTCCATCAATGATAGACTGGATAAAGAAAATGTGGCACATATACACCATGGAATACCATGCAGCCATAAAAAAGGATGAGTTCATGTCCTTTGCAGGGACATGGATCAAGCTGGAAACCATCATTCTCAGCAAACTAACACAGGAACAGAAAACTAAACATCACATGTTCTTATTCATAAGTGGGAGTTGAACAATGAGAACACATGGACACAAGGAAAGGAACATCACACAAAGGGGTCTTTCAGTGGTTGTGGGGCTAGGGGAGGGATAGCATTAGGAAAAATACCTAATGTAGACAATGGCTTGATGGGTGCATCAAACCACCATGGCACGTGTATACCTATGTAACAAACCTGCATGTTCTGCACATGTATCCCATAACTTAATGTATACTAA
Organism: Colobus angolensis palliatus; assembly: GCF_000951035.1. Lineage (NCBI taxonomy): Eukaryota > Metazoa > Chordata > Mammalia > Primates > Cercopithecidae > Colobus > Colobus angolensis. The sequence continues at coordinate 2,587,747 of NW_012115156.1, read as the reverse complement.
TATTTTTTAAAAAACATATCTCAATGGTCCTGTAATAATGTCTTTTTTTAGTATCAAACTGCAACAATAATTTGATTTGTATCAATTTTTAAATGCTTTAAAATGAACAATGCAAACACTGGAATAGCCAAGAATATAAAGTGACATTAAAAAATCTGAGCTGTGCATTGGGTTATGCATATTCAAAATGATGTTGAACAATTTACTGCAGCTGTTCATTATGGGCAGATGAGAGGAAATCATTTAAGCAACTTCCAGCCACCTGACTTCCACCTTTGACTAGAAGAAGCAAGAGAAGCAAGAGCAGCTCTTCAAACAGAGAGCAACGAGATGGTTTGCATACCAATAAGTGGAGAAGGGTGAAAAGTGTAAGTTTCTTTGTGATATATGTGAATAGTTTCAGAAAATGAAGTTGGCAGCTTCCCAGTTTTCCTCTTGGGGCCCCATGTTTATAATTCCAGTAGCTAACATTCACATAATTACAATTGCAATTTCACTTTGAGAATATTGTTGGGCTTCTTTTGTGCCTGATCGTCTGAACAGCTGTGTCTTCAAGTTGACGTGTCTACTCACTGTTTCAAATATTTTAAGAATATAGAATGAGAATCATATCTGGTACCATTATTAAAATGAAAAAAAGACATATTCCCATGCTCTTGAAAAATGAGGGGGTTTCTCTTTTATTTGCTCTTCAAGAACAACACATGCAAAGCATCTGTGGAGCCAACACAGCTGCAGAACCCACTTACCATACAATTCTGTCTACCCATTCTAGCTTTTATAGACTCGAATTTAAGACATAAAATACATTTCCTGTCATGATTCCAGGATGTTTATTTTAAAATCAGTATTTCAGTCATATTGTATCTGGCACCAATAGACGATAGCTTATCTTTGTATTTTTCAGTGTTACCTTTACTTCATCTTAAATATTTTCTTTCCATATTAGAGAGATTGCTTAGCCAGAAATTAGATTACTGGAAATAGTAAATGCACAAGTGATATGTTATAGATAATCAAATGGATAACACCTATTGTAGTCAATCAGTCTCACTGAAAGTTCTGACTGTCTGTCATTTATTCTGTATAGTACACAAACTCCTAGGGAATTATTTATAAATAAAAGTAATAGATTAAGTATTATTAATTAACTGGTATCACCCTAGAATTCACTCTTAATGTCTTTTATTGAAATATTATATTTTGTGGGTCTGACTAAAGGGACTAGGAAATAAAAGTGTGTGGATGTTTGTTACTTCAACAGATGAAAATACCTATTTTAATTTTTAAAAAATAATACATTAGAATAGCTAGGTCTGAGAGTTCCTACCTATAATTCCAGCACTTTGGGTGACCAAGGCAAGAAGATCGTTTGAGGCTAGGAGTGCCTGAGCCATATAAAGAGATCTCGTCTCTACAAAAGAAAAAAAAAAAAAAAAAGAAAGAAAAAAAAGTTAAAAATTAGCCAGGCATGATGGCACGCATGCTTATAGTCTCAGCTACTCAGGAGGTTGAAGTGGAAGGATTCCTTGAGCCCAGAAGATTGTAGTAAGCTATGATCTATGATCATGCCTGTGCATTCCAGCCTAAGCAATTGAGTCAGACCCATTCCCTCGTCTCAAAAAGCTTAGAATAATGAATATTGAATTGCACAAATTATTAACTCAGTGCAATATAGAAGGTGGATCTGTGGATATGCTTAGAGTTATGTGTTTATTTTAATTTCTGACTGCATTTTGCCTTCAAATAATCTTTCATTTAGAACAGAAAATTTTACAGTAGATTAATGAAAACTAAAACACAGTTACCCTAAAGACTGAAGAAAGGAAGAAAGCCCAAGAACCATAAAGACACTATCCAGACATTAGAGCAACAGAGTTTACAGAAAATTCCATGAGAAATCTTCATTGACCAACAAATACCACCAAAATATCTGCTCTAACTGAGTAAAAATCCCAGGTGCCTTTATCCTGAGGGCATAAAAATAACTGAATGCACTTTAACTATCTTGAACACAGGCAATTAAAAAGACATATCAAGATTTTTAAAACATGAATTCAATAATGTATTGCAATCATTGAACATATTAATCTTTAAGATTTAAGGAATTGCCCATTATTCCCCAGTACTGCAATGTCATGGAGCTTTTTAACAGGTTAGCCATAATTTGGGCAGACTGTATAACCCAAATGTCATAACTGCACAGCAAGCATCTGAAATAAAATCAGCTCAGTGCATTAGTTCTTTCCCACCACTGTGTGTGTGTGTATATATATATACACACATACATATATATACATACATATATACACACATACATATATACATACATATATATACACACACACACATGCATACCCATATATATATAAACACACATTATAGATGTATGAATAGGACACAAACTTGATGGCAGTAAATAATTGTATAGAACACTCATATGAAATGTCTAGCAAGACAAGACTACTACACTATTGGTTAACAATAATAACATCTTAGATTATGAAAATTTTTTCAATATCAATATAAGAATTTAGTATTTCAAGTGATAGACAATGGTTTTGGTGAAAACATTTTTAAAATGCATTCTATGCTTCAAACACATTTTAATGTAAAATGAAGTTTTTCTTGATACTATCCTTTTATTATATAAAGCATTGTATCCTTGTGTTACATTCAAAACAAATATAAACGGAAGTGCTAATTTTTTTTTATGCACTTTACTTACTCATCTTTCTGTCCCTCTGAGGTATGTATTTGTGGACCACTGATATGGACAATGAGAAGACATTATGATTTTTGAGCAGGAGAATGGCATTGACAGATGAATGTGCTATAGCATTCACCTTGGGTAGAGAATAAATTTGCATAGACGACATTATAGATCAGCAGGGAGGCCATTTATAATTTTTAAATTTTTTTCCTCCATACATAATCCAGCTGAGTAAAAATGAAGCCCTGAACTACAACAGAGGGATGCAGAAAAGGAGACCGATGGCAAAGGAAACATCACTAAAAATGGAGAGGTGAGGAGGAAATGGCTTTAGGATATCTCCTATGTGCCTTACCTGAACCACAAGACAGTAACTCTGCCGTTAGTCAAAATGTGGGACAGAAAGAGGAGGTTTTGGATAAGTATGAAAAACTGTGCATTCATTTTTATGTATATCTGACATACAAGTGTGCATACAGCTGAATACAGAGGTTTGGACCTGAGAAAAGAAATGTAGGATGGAAACTATCACTTCACAGTTTTAAGCAGACAACAAAGGCAGGGTACATTGTCTCTAAATTGACAGGAGAAATACAAGAGGAGAGACTCTACTTCTTTTATTAACAACTTTCATAGATTAGCTTACTATACTACCCGACTCCTCATGTGGAAAACATGGAGCATGAATATGCAATTCCAAGGCAATAAGGCATAGGTAAGTCAACTCTGCACTGGAAGCGAGTCAGATTTGGGAACTCAAGTTTATTTGTATGCTGCTGGGGAGAACTTTCCTAGGATATCTCTTCAGAGAAAACTCTGGACACCAAAACAAGGAGGGCTAAGCATCAGAGAGGAATGAGGGAGCACTAGAGGCAGCACAGAGACATGAGAAGTCATTAGTCAACACAGTGTGAGAAAATGACCAGGAAGGGAATCAGGACTTGAGGGTTCATATGATGCATTCAATGTGTTTTGACCATTCTTATATTCACTGTAAACATTTTTGTGATTGTTAAAGTTAGTTATTAAAATATTTCAATATCCTATTCAAACAAAGCCTATTCACAATGCATATACAAGATATAAGGAATACTGTAAAACAACCCTGTGTGACCAGCACCGGCTTAGACATTCATTCCCAGTCCGGTTGTTGCTCCCTATTTAACCTCCCTGATTACACCCACTTCCCTCTACCCCAGAGGTAACTACTACCCTGAAATTTATGTTTTTCATTTCTTACTTTTCTCTATAATTTTGCCAAATATATAAATACATATTTTATAAAATAGTGTTCATAAGCATTTTTAACTTGGTGAAATTTTACCTCATGCAGCAATGCCACTTGATAAAATTTTACCACATGTAGAGACTCTGCTTGATGAAATATTCTGGCAACATTAAAGTTCTACAACCACTAACAATGGTATTTCATCATCTAAAATGTGCAGTGTCACTTCTAATGGGAAACATTTATTGTCACCCCTGTAGTCAGCTTCAAGGTCTCATCAGATAAAAGTTTTGTTGTGACAATTGCAGCCTAACTTCTCATCTTCCTGAGAATTGTTTCTTCTGTATTTTCAAAATAACCAAATTTGCCATTTTGAGGAGAGTATGTCCTGGTTCCTGATTGTCAAAGTAATATCTTCATTTGGAAAAAAAATAATTAACCCCAAGACATTTTCAACTCACCCTTGCAACTCAAATGATTCTTCTAATTCATAAACACGTGAACTCTTCACATAGGCTCTTTGACTTTGCCCCAAATGATTAGAATGATATATGGTAAACTGACATTTCAAAGTTTACCTGTGTGATTTTGTGTCTTCTGTGCCATTTACTATAGTCCACCACAGACATACAAACATATATACACATACACATATATGCACTCACACGCGCGCGCACACACACACACACACATACCTAACAGCTTAGAAAAAAGAAAGTGAGATTCGCCCGGGCACGGTGGCTCATTTTTGTAATTCCAGCACTTTGGGAGGCTCAGGCAGGAGGATTATTTGTGCTCAGGAATTCAAGACAAGCCTGGGCAACAGGGCAAGACCCTGTACCTACAAAATTCGAAAAATTAGCTAGGTGTGGTGGTGCACAACTCTAGTCCCAGCTACTTGAGGGGCTAGATGGGAGGATCACTTAAATCCATGAGGTCAGGCTTCAGTGAGCTGAAATCGTGCCACTGCACTCCAGCCTGTGTGACACAGAGATACTCTGTCTCAAAAAAAAAAAAAAAAAAAAAAAAAAAAAAAAAAAAAAAAAAAAGGAGAGGGAAAGAAAGAGAAGAAAGAGAAGGAAGGAAGGAAGAGAGAGAGAGAGAAAGAAAGATTCTTAGATTCAGCTCACTGAAGTATAAGTATCTGCATTTCAAAATCCCATAAACAAAATATCAAAGCAAGTAAAGAGGAGAAAAATATTTGCAACCTAAATGGCAAAAGGCACCTGTATAAATTAACAGAAAAGTACATTAATATAAAATTTACAAAAATATACAAATCACTAATAATCGTAAACAATGTTAAACCTTAAAAAATATTTTTTTAAATTTTTTTTTGTTTCCATAGGTTATTGGAGAACAGGTGGTATTTAGTTACTTAAGTTCTTTAGTAGTGATTTGTGAAATTTTGGTGTACCTATCACCCAAGCAGGATACAGTGCACCCTGTTTGTGGTCTTAT
>NW_012115156.1:2571865-2581486 GCF_000951035.1 Colobus angolensis palliatus | reverse complement strand
GGCTGGGTCATATGGTACTTCTAGGTCTAGATCCTTGAGGAATCGCCATACTGTTAGAGACTCTTTAAAAAGTTTAAGTGCCAGTAATCTGTGGTCAAATAAAATCTGACACATCAAATAGGATAACCTTCGTGTAAGTCATTAAGATCGTGTTCTGGAAAAATAATTTTGAATATTAAAAGATGCTAAAGAGATATGCTAAATAAGGAACTGAAGAAAAATGATGTATCATATAATTTTATGAGACTATGGCTTGTAAAATGTAGTTTACATAGTTTTTTGTATATATAAAAGTTATATCCTACAAAGTACTTTCTGGATAGTACGATAAAAAATATTTTTAATTGATGTTTTTACATTTATTAATTTAAAAATGTCATTTTAAAAATTGTGTTTCTCAATGCACAAAAATTATAATTCCCAAAATATGGATGTTTGAATTCTGCAAATTCTTACAAATATTGACTTTCCTAACATATTTTAGATAATTCTACATATAAACAGTATTCATATTTTCTTCTGCTATATGCATTTTACAAAAACACTTCTGTATGATTAAACTATTTTGTCACTATTTTGCATATTTACAAAGTAAGCTAACTTCTCAACTGAAAGCCAGTAGAGCATGGAAAAAAAAAAAAAGTACTCCTTCCTATTAATCATGTACAAAATGAATGTCTACTTTAAGAAGAACATTTTCTTTACTGATTTATGAGGAAAACTCCCTAACACCTAAAGAAGATATTTCACTTAAAGGTACATAAAACTGAGACATGACAACAATTTGGAATCCTTCAAAATTATTTAAAATCCAATTTTTGTGTCCTTTTAACAACAAACAATTTGAGCAAACATTTTCTTTTATACACAAAAAAGTTAATTTTAATTTTGCCTTTCATTTTATTTAGGAATGACACAATTTTTGATCTAAAAGTTTATTAATTTTTTTACTTTAGGTAAGTTCTTTCAAGATACCAATTTAATGATGCAATTTCTGAAAATAAATAAATGCAACTAATGAAATAAAAGGAAAGAAATATTTCTTATTAAATTTTATTAATTTGGAATTTACTTTTAAAAATCAACAAGAACTACCAGAAAAATGAAATAAAATTGTTTCATTAAGTTCATGAGTCATTTTGCATTACACCTTTTCAGTATAGCTATCTCTGCTTCTAGTCTCTTCTCACTTCAAACAAAGCCCTCTAAGTAGCCCCAACATGTGTATACTTCAAATGGAAATGAAGTGTCATCTCATCTATGAAGAAGCTTCCCAATAAGCAGAACCAGTCATTATTTCACAGGTTCTCCTGTAACACTTTATACCTATCTTAATAGATGTTCCATAAATTATCATTTCTAGACTCAAGGACCATCAGTACTTAAAATAACCAACTTACTTAAAAGTTCCAACACTTTGGCTTTCGGGTAGCTCCCTTCTTCTCCTGACCCCCAGTTTCTTCCCTCTGTTAATACTTTCTGCGCTCCTCCTATCGCCCTTTGTTAGTCCAGTTTCCTCTCTCTGAAACGACCTTTCCCTCTAGCTGTATACCAGAAACTGCTTATTTTAAGCTGCGGTTTAAACCACATTTTCTAGGTGAAGTCTCTCTTATCTTCTTAGTGAGAAGTAAACTCACCATCCATCTATCTCCTTTGTGTCAATTTGATGTTGTCCACTGTTGTTTCTTGAAAGCTTGCACAGAGTTTTAACCATTTTTTTACATCCTAAAATGGAGAATTTGAAACATCTTCTGATAAACACTTTTCATATGGAAACTTTTATAGATCCCCAATATATTAAAATATGCTTTAGAATTTTTTAGTTGGGCTTGCATTCATAATTCTAACTTAAATTATTGTTAATCAGTAAAAATAATGAGGCTGTTGTGAAAGATATTCGAAATGAGAAAATCTGAGTAACTTTTGCTATCCCATCTATCAGCTGTATATTTTTACTTATTTCTCAATTTTCTTTGGGTAGTATAATATTAAGAAAATCATGTTTCATACAAGGAAATTGCAAATAGTAATTGATTTTAACACCTTGTCTTTATATCAGGATTTTTCAATTACATTGTCCCAGAACCATGAAAGAAGAGTGAAATGAACTCTCACAGTTGAACTACAGTAGAAATCCTCTTAATCTGATGCAGCCAGACTGTCATTAGTGAGTTTGTTAAAGGAACAGTTAAAGAGAGGATCACACAAAGCATAATTTTTAATGTCAAACATACAAATGTCCAAGTAGTTACCATTTTAAAACCATAAATAAGGTCTTTTCTGGGCAAGTGACTGCTCCTCAGAGTTTCTTATAATCTTTCTTATACAAGTTACCTTCAACGCATCATTTATAAATTACAGTATCAATTTCTGGAAAGCATAGCAGGGACTTAAAGGTACTTTTTAAGTGACTTGCTCATGAAAATCATCTAGATGTTGATTCTCACTCCAATAATGTGAAATTATTTTTCCACACCTAATTTAACCACAATTTTAGCCATAACTTTTCTTGAAAACTTTTTTTTTTTTTTTTTTTTGAGACAGAGTCTCACTCTGTCACCCAGGTTGGAGTGCAGTTGCACGATCTCGGTTTACTTCAACCCCCACCTCCTGGGTTCAAGTGATTCTCTTGCCTCAGCCTCCCAGATAGCTGGAACTGCAGGTGTGTGCTGCCACGCCTAGCTAATTTTTAGTAGAGATGGGGTTTCACCATGTTGGGCAGGCTGGTCTCAAACTCCTGACCTCAGGTGATCCGCCCACCTTGGGCTCCCAAAGCGCTGGGATTACAGGCATGAGTCACTGTGCCCAGCCTAGAAATATGTCTTTTTCCTCTCACATTTCATCAGCTTTTATGACATTTGATTCAATTACATGAATAATTAAATATTAAATTTAATAGTAAATAAAAATAATAACTAGCATAAACATGTTTGGAAACAAATGTGAATGACTCTTAATTAGCATACACCACAATTTAAAAAGGCAGAGTGCATAGGCTGCAAGCAGTATCCCACTAAGTGTGAGCATTTATTCAAGTGTAGGCATTGCTCAGTGGGTTTCAGTGAAACTGGATCATTTCGTTGTCTAGTGAGTCACTAGGCACAGATTCAGAGACTTTCTATAATACTAATTATTTAGCAATATTTGGACGCCACATCTTAAATACAAAATGCAGAGAAAATGAATGTCTATGAAATCTATTTAGGATATCACCTTACTACTTGCCATTAAAACATTACTTGATATTGTTTAAATGACTACAATGATAAGAGCATGCACTAAAGAGATGTGTCTGAGACTTGACTGATGTTTGATGGAGCTCCATGAAGTATGCTGAAATCTTCCATTAATTAATTTAATAAATATTTATTGACTCCCAGAACATGTAACCAACAGTGCTAGGTTCTGGGAGTATAATGGTAAAAAGATTCATTCCATTTTAGAACGGATGTTTTGGAGTGGCAGTCTCCAAACTATTTGTTAACATATTGCTACCAGTAAAAATACTTGAGGATTATCTATATCTAAATCTATATCTATATCTATCTACATGTACATCTATATCCATTTATCTATTTAAAATACACACACACACACACACACACACACACTCACTCACTCAAAGAATTGGAAAACCTAGTCCAAACCTAGTTTCAAACATATTTTTCTAACTTATATAAAACTATACTGCCAGATTGAAGAATATGTTCTAAAACTAAATTATTAATCCATTTGACATTTATATCACTTTATTAGCACAACTAAATATGGTATATCTTTTGGGAGGAGAAGTAAAAAGAGTAGAGAGAAAGAGAGGCAACAGGAGAAGGGAGATAAGGGAAGGTAGAAAGAACAAACTATCAAGATTTGTTATGTTTTCTCAAGATTTCTTATGTTTTCTCGTGTCTAGGATTGAGAGAAGACAATGGATTCTATAAATAAGAATCATTGTGCATTTTTTAGGAATGAATGTGATACATGACCTTGTTTTCTGATAAATTTTTTAAAATGTTTGGATTGCTTTTATTCTAACCTTTTAAAGATACTTAAAAATTAAACTGGCTTATACAAGATAATTAATACAGAATTTATGAACATGAAACTGAGAATAAAGCTTCTATTGGAATTAATTGTAGTACTCTTGTTCTGCACAGTAGATCCATTGTAATTAGCTGATTAGAAATTAGGGTAATATGACTCTAGCAATCATCAATTTAAATTGGATACAGGAGGCCAGCACTGGCAGATACTGTTCAGTGACAGTAAAGCCACAGACAAAGAATTTCCAGGCTGACAAAATATCACATCTGGGCAAAGCATGCCTGCCCCTTTCTTTTTCTTTTATTTAACAAATATTGCATGGGACGAAGGAATGTCAAGGCTAAACTCTCTAGCACAGATGCAGAACACATGCATTTGTACCAGTTCAAAGCAAGATGACAGACACTGGAGACACTGTTGTGGCTTGGCAGTTAAAATTGTTCATTTCCATTAACTTGTGGTTCAAAGATACTATCACATTTAGGGAAGGGAAAGATATTGCCCTTTTGGTGACTGGTGTATTAAAAGCTAAGTCTTAAAAACTAACAGTGGAAAGAACCACATATTTCAAGATTATGCTAAATGTCAAATTTTTCAAACTGAGAGAAATTCAGTCACGGCAAAACACAAGTTCTAAACAAAAATTCTTTGCAGATACATCTACCAAGCACTTTTCCCAATTTTACTTGATATTGTTTGTGAGAAGAGGTACAAACAATAAGCACTTGACCTTGTAAGTCATAAAGACCTTGGAAAATATGCTATGTAAGAGAAAGAACAACACATGATAGGGGCCAAACATTTCTTCCCAACCTCAAAAATATTCCAAGAGACAGGAAGCTATTTAAACTACCTGAAGTTCTATCAGTTCTTCCTTTATTTTCCTGTTTATTTTGCATTGGAAGTTAGATGGTATGCAACATAAGCATCTTAAATTATAAATATAGCTAACTTTTCTTGAACACTGAATGTGCTAGTCACTGTCCTAAGGTAAATATCTGTGTGTTTATGTGTATGTGTATGTGTGTGTGTGTGGATAACTTGACATAGATACAAATGGATACACATATATATATATGTGTACTTGTGTATAAATCTGTGAATATAGATATTTTATTGTAGAGTATTAACAGATACTTTTTTATTCTCCCAACATCCTCAAGAGGTAGATTAGGTTAATATTTTCCATTTAAAAAAGAAAAAACTAAAGCTAAAAGAAGGTAGGTAGACAGAGCTTGGTGCTGTATACCTCTAAAACCTATGATTCTCAACTGCAATGCTATACTCCATGCAAGTTTTGACTTAAATACAGATATACACACAGAATCTAGATAATTTGTCAAATGACCTGCTGGTATTTCACCTGATTTTTATTCTTCTTTATTATATATAGAGTTTATATCATTCCAGTCCCTAAAGTCAGCAAAAATTGCTTCTAATTAGTATCAATTCCTCCAGCCTTCACTGTATCCCAAGATCAGACCCTGAAAAAAAGGAAAAAAATTAAAAAGAGGATCCCAAATATTTAACAATAATATTCTTTGATGATTCCCAGTATTTGCTTTGTCTAGATAATAGAAAACATGACAAGGAAGTAGGAGGAAGTTGGCAAGTATATATACAAATAAATAACCAGTTTTTTCATCTTAAATGTAAAGGTCAAACTATGCACTCATCTTTACACTAATCCTTCTACAGATCTCAATGTTTGTGTATTTCTCTTACAATGCTAAAAACGATAAATTTTAAGAAATATTGATAAACTTTTGAATTTTTATGAAAGTTCATCTATTTATTTATTGAACAAATATTTATGAAGTATCAATATACTTGGTTTTAAATACTTGACATAAAACGCTGAAAAAAAAAGTTGAAAATTCTGCTAGAATGCAGAGATGTTAATCAAATCATACAAAAAAAGTCAACTTTTTTTATCTTTATTTTTTATTTTTTAAAAAATTATTATTATACTTTAAATTCTAGGGCACATGTGCATAACGTGCAGGTTTGTTACATATGTATACTTTTGCCATGCTGTTGTGCTGCACCCATCAACTTGTCAGCACCCATCAACTCGCCATTTACATCAGGTATAACTCCCAATGCAATCCCTCCCCACTCACCCCTCCCCATGATAGGCCCTGGTGTGTGATGTTCCCCTTCCCGAGTCCAAGTGATCTCATTGTTCAGTTCCCACCTATAAGTGAGAACATGCGGTGTTTGGTTTTCTGTTCTTGTGATAGTTTGCTGAGAATGATGGTTTCCAGCTGCATCCATGTCCCTACAAAGGACACGAACTCATCCTTTTTTATGGCTGCATAGTATTCCATGGTATATATGTGCCACATTTTCTTAATCCAGTCTGTCACTGATGGACATTTGGGTTGATTCCAAGTCTTTGCTATTGTGAATAGTGCCGCAATAAACATACGTGTGCATGTGTCCATCTCACACCAGTTAGAATGGCAATCATTAAAAAGTCAGGAAACAACAGGTGCTGGAGATGATGTGGAGAAATAGGAACACTTTTACACTGTTGGTGGGATTGTAAACTAGTTCAACTATTATAGAAAACAGTATGGCGATTCCTCGAGGATCTAGAACTAGAAGTACCATATGACCCAGCCATCCCATTACTGGGTATATACCCAGAGGATTATAAATCATGCTGCTATAAAGACAAATGTCAACTTTTATTATGACAGTAACTAAGAAGGAGAGGTATATGGTGCAATGAGAACTGAAACAATGAAAATTTGCTTAGCCTAAAAAATCCAGGTAAGCTCCTCTGAGAAAGTAATGCTTGAACTGATATCTTAAGGTTGAATAGGAGGTAACCAGGTAAAAAATATGGGAATGAAACATCTCCCTCACCCTGCAATAGAAACTGTATGTGGTAAAACTCAGGGATAACAGAGAGTTTTGCCAAAACATGAACCAATGAAGGTCAATGTAGCTAGAACACTGTAGCAAGAGAACAAGGACTATAGAGATATAGCCTAGAGCCTCGTATTGGACATATTATCCTAACAGCATTGAGAAATCATTGATGAATTCAAAGCAGTATCAAAACTTATTTAACTACACTCCAAAGAATGTGAGGGGAATGGATGGGTATAGAATAAATGATTGGTAGACTAATTAGGAGGATATGGGAGTGAGATAGAAATGGAAGTAACATCAACAGGACCTGATGGTAAACTGAGAATGAGGGATGAGAAAGAGGGAGTTACCAAGAGTAGACTACCTGGATGAATGATAGTACTATTCATTAAGAGGGTAAACACTGGAAAATACTGGTGGGAAAGACCAGGAGTTTAGCCTGAGCAACTTTAGGTTTGAAATGTTTGATCTAGTAAAGAGGACCTGTAAAGTAAGGTACTCTGAAACTCAGGGAGGAAGTCTGGACTGAAAAACATGGGTTGGGTAAGATTTCTGATGGGGGCTAGTGCATCATAGAAGCTAGGTTAATAAAATCTTATAAGAAGATGGGTATGATTAATGCTACTGAAAGATAAGTAAGTGTAGAGGTGAAAAATAACTTGCATCTAATATTCTTTTTTTCTGCTCATATTTTTGCTATGAATTGGGCATTTTAAAAAATTAATTCATTTCACATTGAAGCCTAAGGAATATTGCCTTGTAAGGACAGGCAGTAGACTTGGAGTAACACATGGGACCATTCCAGAGGCAGCAGCTTCCCTGGAATAAAATTCTTCTAAAGAGTACGCAAAAATCTACTCAAGGAACAGGAGTTGAAATTCTCTAAACATTCTGCTCATCTGAATTAGAGTTCATAGAATACTTAGACAAATACTTATATTGTCTCCACCCGAATTACTAATTGATCTGTAATGCCACAAGGACACAGAAAGAGGCAAATAGGATAGTAATAAAAAAAAGTCCAAGATGTGCTAAGTGTCAATAAAGATTATTTTAATAGAAAGAACTACTGAATGAAATTGTTAGGTCTAGGTTCTAATGTTGGGTGTGTTACCCAAATATATATTGAGTGTTTCGCAGTGTCTCTAGATGTTTTTGATTTTTAGTCTTGAATTTTAAGAAATGTACTCATTAACCTGAGTGAAAATGAAACAACAAAACAATGAAAAGATCTACAAAAATAAACCTGCTAATCCCTCCATAACCCTTCCATACTCCACCCCTTCCAGTAATCAATGGCAATAGTTTGTATCATTTTATATTGTTTTTCATAGTAATAACATGACATACAAAAACACACACAAAGCACATGTTTTGTTTGTTTTTAAAAAACCAGGGATCACAATAAGCACATTTCTCTGTAAGTGGCTTTTCTGATTTGACAAAAGCATATTGAATATCCCTCGAGTATAACATATATAAATCTAACTTAAATTTATTTTCTAATAACTACACTAGTATTCCCCAGTGTGAAAACACTATGATGCATTCAACTACTTTGCTATTGATAGACATTAGAAGTATTGAAACTTGCATCTTAGAATTCACATAATATAGAAATCAATATCTCACATAAATACTAAAGCATCCTGTACTGCCTCATGTTGTAAATATTTGTGAAAAGAGCATATTACATTATAACATGGATTTATTCTAAAGATTTTTTCTCTTTTAAGCTCATTATAAAATATTTCTGATTATTGATGGAAGTTATACAAAAAAACCTCATTCTCAGCTAATTTCCTTCATTCTCACTTCCCTGTAGTGAAGGGGTAACTAAGCAGTAAAAACAGACTCCATATGTTCCCATGATCAAATCCACCAATCCCTGCAGCTGGGCCCATAAATACTGCTTCCCCTTATCATATAGGATGAATCATCCATCTTCATATCCAAGGCCAAGCTCTCCAACTCGTGTGCTAGATATCATTGCCCCTCACCTACTCAAAGACATTACTCTAGAAATTCTCCCGTCTACTTCATCATCATTCTTTCTTCTCTAGTTGACTTTCCATCAATATACAAGTATGTCCTGCAATTTAATCTACTTCAAAACAAATATCCCATTTCCTCTTGATCCACTGGCCCATTTATCCACAATCCTTTATAGCAAACTCCTCTAACAAGTAGCATAGTTGTCCATATTCATTCCTTCTTCTCTTTTAGCAGTTCTCTTATTTCTTGATCCCACTCCAATCAGATTTCTGTCATTATCACCACCCTCTCTCAAAAGAGTTCTTTAGAAAGTCACCAAGGACTTCCATCTACCCAAATGTAATCACTCTTTGCTTGCCTTCCTCTTAATCTACCAGCAGCATTTGGCCTAGTCAATCACTCCTTTCTTAAAATTTCTTTTACTTCTGTCATGTATTTTTTTTATTTAGAGACAGGGTCTTATTATGTCACCCAAGCTGGTCTTGAACTCCTGGACTCAAGTGATCCTCCTTTCTTGGCCTCCCAAAGTGTTGGGATTACAGGCGTGATCCACCACACCCGGCCCTACATCTTTTAATTTAACATCTCTCGGCCGGGCGCGGTGGCTCAAACCTGTAGTCCCAGCACTTTGGGAGGCCGAGACGGGCGGATCACGAGGTCAGGAGATTGAGACCATCCTGGCTAACATGGTGAAACCCCGTC
>NW_012115156.1:2570100-2571450 GCF_000951035.1 Colobus angolensis palliatus | reverse complement strand
TTTGAGATGGAATCTGGCTCTGTCACCAGGCTGGAGTGCAGTGATGCGATCTCGGTTCACTGCAACATGTGCCTCCCCAGTTCAAGTGATTCTCCGGCCTCAGTCACCTGAGTAGCTGGGACTACAGGCATGTGCCACCACGCCCAGCTAATTTTTGTATTTTTAGTAGAGTTGGGGTTTCAACATGTTGGCCAGTATGGTCTCAATCTCTTGACCTCCTGATCCACCCGCCTCGGCCTCCCAAAGTGCTAGGATTATGAGTGTGAGCCACCACACCCGGCCAATTATTTACTTCTAATTAAATTGTCAAGATAGGTACTGGCAATTCTAGCACTGTGGATCGCAAAAGTTCTTATTAATTTGTGAAATACCTAAACGGAATTAATTTTATTATCTCACAAACCATTTTCCCTGACTTCCCTAGTGTGATTAATAAGACACCATTCATTTCCATAAACAACTAGGATTTTCAGAAGCACACTTAAATCCAAATTTAATCAGTTGCCAATGCCTATGAGGTTTTATGTTCACCATATCCCCTCCAACCAGATGCCTTGGCCTGTATCCTTCCATAGCTTTACACTATTAACAGATTAACCTCCCTGAACTAGAAGACTGAGCATGGTATTTTGCAATTGATAAATGTTACTAACTCCCCAAAAGCAACAGATGAAATACAGAGTCCTCAGACTGGCCTTTAAGGCCATACTAAACGCAGAACCTTTCTGCCCCATTACCTTCATATGGTGACTCCTAAATATCTGTGAAACAGAAACATTCATTTTTCCTGAAGTAGGTACATGCATTCATGCAGCAGTGTCACTGATTTTACAGATTTATCTTTACCCAGAATGACCCATTTACCCATTAAGTACTTGTCAAATTGTACTTCACGTGATTTTACCTTAAACGGATTTTCCATATCTCATCTGTTTATCTCATATGCCACTATTTTTTAAAGCATCCCTGTTTAGCTGAATGATATCTAAATGACCCCACTTTGTGGCCAAATAATGCTCACTTAGATCACATCCATGTGAGGTCCTGTGTAGTCTTTCTAATTATCCTTTGTACTCTCGTATGAAATACAAGCTGTATGTCAATTCCTTATTGATGATTAAATTCTGTACAGCACTTAATATTTTGTGCATAATATATACTTAACTTTAAAAGTTGTTAACCTAAGTTGATAAATAGGGCAAAATGTAGGGCAATCTTCAGCTAAATACCACTTTGAACTTGGATTTAAAAGAAAAATAGGGGGCCGGGCGCGGTGGCTCAAGCCTGTAATCCCAGCACTTTGGGAGGCTGAGATGGGCGGATCACGAGGTCAGGAGATCGAGACCATCC